>NW_028124949.1:0-115928 GCF_965194825.1 Balaenoptera physalus | reverse complement strand
AGCTGCTTTTCACTGCTGTGTTTATGCCGCTTTACACCCACTTCACACACTAACAGAGAGATTTCAATACATAGGTTTGAAGATTATTACTAGTCAGATATATCCTTGTGTGGTGAATAGGGGGTGTTGAGTCCAGTTCTCTGAGCAAGGAGTAGGTCTTGTCTATTACATATTGGGTTTATGGAACGGTATCTCAGCTAATTTGAAACCCTTGTTTTATGTACCACCCCACCTCACCTTTCCTGTTAAGCAGCCATAGTGTGTTTTCTGCATGTGTGACTCTGTTCTGTTTTGTAATTCAGTTCAAGTGTAACGGTTTTTACTTTCCCTGTATAAGTGATATCTTATGAGAAGTGTCCTTTTCTGTGTGACTTATTTCACTTAGAATCGTCTCGTACCTAAATCCACTCATCATGCTGCTACTAGCCTTAGGGCATTGATTTCATGCTGAGTGATATTCCATTGTACATAAGGACCACCACTTATTTATCCATTTTTATCTTTCCTGGGATATTTAAGGTGGAATGAAGTGGAGGTCCTTGGCAACAGAGCAGCCCTAAACTTTGGTGTGCTTGTGTCTTGCTGATTTTTAACTTTCCCAATTTATACCCCCATGCATGGAAGTGCCCTATGCTCTCTAAGCTGTGTTTTTTAGATGTTTCAGGACACACTGTACCCTTCTCCAGAGTGGCTGTTGGCAATTTACATCCCGCCCATCAGCGTAGCAAGGCTCCCATTTCTCCATGGCCTGTCCTGCATTTCTGGTTTTGACACTTATTTCAGCATGGCCCATTTGACCGATGGGAAGCGAGACTTCTTTGTAGCGCTGATTTGCCTTTCCAGGTTGCTTGGCTGGCCAAAAAGGGCGTATGCGTTTTTTCCTGAATATATTCAGGAAAAAACGCATACGCCCTTTTTGGCCAAGGGCATCATTATCAATGTTTTGCCGCTTTTCATGTGCTTTAAAGGCGATTCGAATCTACCTCCTGAAATCTGTTTCCTGCAATTCTGCCTTGATTTCAAATCCTCTTTTTTGCCTTCCCTCAATATATTTGTGGACGAGAGTTATCATTTATAACTCTGCAGGTTTGTGAATTGCAGTGCCCTGAAGCTCCATTTTACAACTCGCTTTTTGGGAGCTGGCCGTAAAAGCGCAGGATGGCTTCAGGCCCTGTTCTCGTTCCGGGGGGCAGGCTGAGCCTGTGGTTAATTCTTCTTCCTGATGGGAAAATAGAGTGCCCTGTGCCTGTCCCAACACCAAGAGCTAGTCTCTCATTGGTTCCCCATCTTCCCGTTCATCCTCAGGACAAATTGCAACCTGTACGGAACAGGAGGTTAAAGGTGCTGATGCTCCAAGTAGGGAGATTGCTAGTAAAGTGGCTGCAATGGCGAACCCGAGCACAAGGAGATGAGAAATGAGGTGCGTTTTAGAAACCTTTCCCCATCACACGGTGTACCATATTCTGGGTTTCTATGCATGTTTTCGATGTAGGAAGATGCCCTTGAACCTGGAGATTTGGGACCCATGGGATGGGTACCACGCAGTATTACTTTAAAGGGTCTGCGTTTACTCACCCAACCTCACCAAACCTCTCAGCCCCAAGAGTGTCCACCCTTATGTCTCATCCAGCTGTGGGTCTAGATATGGTCAATCCAGGTTCCATCACAGCCCCTGAACGAATTGTGTAAGAATTTCTCTCTCTTTCACTGTCTTTGTTTCATGGGGTTTTAAAAGTAATTTATTTTTAGAATGGGGTTTAGCTGCTTTTCACTGCTGTGTTTATGCCGCTTTACACCCACTTCACACACTAACAGAGAGATTTCAATACATAGGTTTGAAGATTATTACTAGTCAGATATATCCTTGTGTGGTGAATAGTGGGTGTTGAGTCCAGTTCTCTGAGCAAGGAGTAGGTCTTGTCTATTACATATTGGGTTTATGGAACGGTATCTCAGCTAATTTGAAACCCTTGTTTTATGTACCACCCCACCTCACCTTTCCTGTTAAGCAGCCATAGTGTGTTTTCTGCATGTGTGACTCTGTTCTGTTTTGTAATTCAGTTCAAGTGTAACGGTTTTTACTTTCCCTGTATAAGTGATATCTTATGAGAAGTGTCCTTTTCTGTGTGACTTATTTCACTTAGAATCGTCTGTACCTAAATCCACTCATCATGCTGCTACTAGCCTTAGGACATTGATTTCATGGCTGAGTGATATTCCATTGTACATAAGGACCACCACTTATTTATCCATTTTTATCTTTCCTGGGATATTTAAGGTGGAATGAAGTGGAGGTCCTTGGCAACAGAGCAGCCCTAAACTTTGGTGTGCTTGTGTCTTGCTGATTTTTAACTTTCCCAATTTATACCCCCATGCATGGAAGTGCCCTATGCTCTCTAAGCTGTGTTTTTTAGATGTTTCAGGACACACTGTACCCTTCTCCAGAGTGGCTGTTGGCAATTTACATCCTGCCCATCAGAGTAGCAAGGCTCCCCTTTTTCCATGGCCTGTCCTGCATTTCTGGTTTTGACACTTTTTTCAGCATGGCCCATTTGACCGATGGGAAGCGAGACTTCATTGTAGCGCTGATTTGCCTTTCCAGGTTGCTTGGTTGGCCAAAAAGGGCGTATGCGTTTTTTCCTGAATATATTCAGGAAAAAACGCATACGCCCTTTTTGGCCAAGGGCATCATTATCAATGTTTTGCCGCTTTTCATGTGCTTTAAAGGCGATTCGAATCTACCTCCTGAAATCTGTTTCCTGCAATTCTGCCTTGATTTCAAATCCTCTTTTTTGCCTTCCCTCAATATATTTGTGGACGAGAGTTATCATTTATAACTCTGCAGGTTTGTGAATTGCAGTGCCCTGAAGCTCCATTTTACAACTCGCTTTTTGGGAGCTGGCCGTAAAAGCGCAGGATGGCTTCAGGCCCTGTTCTCGTTCCGGGGGGCAGGCTGAGCCTGTGGTTAATTCTTCTTCCTGATGGGAAAATAGAGTGCCCTGTGCCTGTCCCAACACCAAGAGCTAGTCTCTCATTGGTTCCCCATCTTCCCGTTCATCCTCAGGACAAATTGCAACCTGTACGGAACAGGAGGTTAAAGGTGCTGATGCTCCAAGTAGGGAGATTGCTAGTAAAGTGGCTGCAATGGCGAACCCGAGCACAAGGAGATGAGAAATGAGGTGCGTTTTAGAAACCTTTCCCCATCACACGGTGTACCATATTCTGGGTTTCTATGCATGTTTTCGATGTAGGAAGATGCCCTTGAACCTGGAGATTTGGGACCCATGGGATGGGTACCACGCAGTATTACTTTAAAGGGTCTGCGTTTACTCACCCAACCTCACCAAACCTCTCAGCCCCAAGAGTGTCCACCCTTATGTCTCATCCAGCTGTGGGTCTAGATATGGTCAATCCAGGTTCCATCACAGCCCCTGAACGAATTGTGTAAGAATTTCTCTCTCTTTCACTGTCTTTGTTTCATGGGGTTTTAAAAGTAATTTATTTTTAGAATGGGGTTTAGCTGCTTTTCACTGCTGTGTTTATGCCGCTTTACACCCACTTCACACACTAACAGAGAGATTTCAATACATAGGTTTGAAGATTATTACTAGTCAGATATATCCTTGTGTGGTGAATAGTGGGTGTTGAGTCCAGTTCTCTGAGCAAGGAGTAGGTCTTGTCTATTACATATTGGGTTTATGGAACGGTATCTCAGCTAATTTGAAACCCTTGTTTTATGTACCACCCCACCTCACCTTTCCTGTTAAGCAGCCATAGTGTGTTTTCTGCATGTGTGACTCTGTTCTGTTTTGTAATTCAGTTCAAGTGTAACGGTTTTTACTTTCCCTGTATAAGTGATATCTTATGAGAAGTGTCCTTTTCTGTGTGACTTATTTCACTTAGAATCGTCTCGTACCTAAATCCACTCATCATGCTGCTACTAGCCTTAGGGCATTAATTTCATGCTGAGTGATATTCCATTGTACATAAGGACCACCACTTATTTATCCATTTTTATCTTTCCTGGGATATTTAAGGTGGAATGAAGTGGAGGTCCTTGGCAACAGAGCAGCCCTAAACTTTGGTGTGCTTGTGTCTTGCTGATTTTTAACTTTCCCAATTTATACCCCCATGCATGGAAGTGCCCTATGCTCTCTAAGCTGTGTTTTTTAGATGTTTCAGGACACACTGTACCCTTCTCCAGAGTGGCTTTTGGCAATTTACATCCCGCCCATCAGCGTAGCAAGGCTCCCATTTCTCCATGGCCTGTCCTGCATTTCTGGTTTTGACACTTATTTCAGCATGGCCCATTTGACCGATGGGAAGCGAGACTTCTTTGTAGCGCTGATTTGCCTTTCCAGGTTGCTTGGCTGGCCAAAAAGGGCGTATGCGTTTTTTCCTGAATATATTCAGGAAAAAACGCATACGCCCTTTTTGGCCAAGGGCATCATTATCAATGTTTTGCCGCTTTTCATGTGCTTTAAAGGCGATTCGAATCTACCTCCTGAAATCTGTTTCCTGCAATTCTGCCTTGATTTCAAATCCTCTTTTTTGCCTTCCCTCAATATATTTGTGGACGAGAGTTATCATTTATAACTCTGCAGGTTTGTGAATTGCAGTGCCCTGAAGCTCCATTTTACAACTCGCTTTTTGGGAGCTGGCCGTAAAAGCGCAGGATGGCTTCAGGCCCTGTTCTCGTTCCGGGGGGCAGGCTGAGCCTGTGGGTAATTCTTCTTCCTGATGGGAAAATAGAGTGCCCTGTGCCTGTCCCAACACCAAGAGCTAGTCTCTCATTGGTTCCCCATCTTCCCGTTCATCCTCAGGACAAATTGCAACCTGTACGGAACAGGAGGTTAAAGGTGCTGATGCTCCAAGTAGGGAGATTGCTAGTAAAGTGGCTGCAATGGTGAACCCGAGCACAAGGAGATGAGAAATGAGGTGCGTTTTAGAAACCTTTCCCCATCACACGGTGTACCATATTCTGGGTTTCTATGCATGTTTTCGATGTAGGAAGATGCCCTTGAACCTGGAGATTTGGGACCCATGGGATGGGTACCACGCAGTATTACTTTAAAGGGTCTGCGTTTACTCACCCAACCTCACCAAACCTCTCAGCCCCAAGAGTGTCCACCCTTATGTCTCATCCAGCTGTGGGTCTAGATATGGTCATTCCAGGTTCCATCACAGCCCCTGAACGAATTGTGTAAGAATTTCTCTCTCTTTCACTGTCTTTGTTTCATGGGGTTTTAAAAGTAATTTATTTTTAGAATGGGGTTTAGCTGCTTTTCACTGCTGTGTTTATGCCGCTTTACACCCACTTCACACACTAACAGAGAGATTTCAATACATAGGTTTTAAGATTATTACTAGTCAGATATATCCTTGTGTGGTGAATATTGGGTGTTGAGTCCAGTTCTCTGAGCAAGGAGTAGGTCTTGTCTATTACATATTGGGTTTATGGAACGGTATCTCAGCTCATTTGAAACCCTTGTTTTATGTATCACCCCACCTCACCTTTCCTGTTAAGCAGCCATAGTGTGTTTTCTGCATGTGTGACTCTGTTCTATTTTGTAATTCAGTTCAAGTGTAACGGTTTTTACTTTCCCTGTATAAGTGATATCTTATGAGAAGTGTCCTTTTCTGTGTGACTTATTTCACTTAGAATCGTCTCGTACCTAAATCCACTCATCATGCTGCTACTAGCCTTAGGACATTGATTTCATGGCTGAGTGATATTCCATTGTACATAAGGACCACCACTTATTTATCCATTTTTATCTTTCCTGGGATATTTAAGGTGGAATGAAGTGGAGGTCCTTGGCAACAGAGCAGCCCTAAACTTTGGTGTGCTTGTGTCTTGCTGATTTTTAACTTTCCCAATTTATACCCCCATGCATGGAAGTGCCCTATGCTCTCTAAGCTGTGTTTTTTAGATGTTTCAGGACACACTGTACCCTTCTCCAGAGTGGCTGTTGGCAATTTACATCCCGCCCATCAGCGTAGCAAGGCTCCCCTTTCTCCATGGCCTGTCCTGCATTTCTGGTTTTGACACTTTTTTCAGCATGGCCCATTTGACCGATGGGAAGCGAGACGTCTTTGTAGCGCTGATTGGCCTTTCCAGGTTGCTTGGTTGGCCAAAAAGGGCGTATGCGGTTTTTTCCTGAATATATTCAGGAAAAAACGCATACGCCCTTTTTGGCCAAGGGCATCATTATCAATGTTTTGCCGCTTTTCATGTGCTTTAAAGGCGATTCGAATCTACCTCCTGAAATCTGTTTCCTGCAATTCTGCCTTGATTTCAAATCCTCTTTTTTGCCTTCCCTCAATATATTTGTGGACGAGAGTTATCATTTATAACTCTGCAGGTTTGTGAATTGCAGTGCCCTGAAGCTCCATTTTACAACTCGCTTTTTGGGAGCTGGCCGTAAAAGCGCAGGATGGCTTCAGGCCCTGTTCTCGTTCCGGGGGGCAGGCTGAGCCTGTGGGTAATTCTTCTTCCTGATGGGAAAATAGAGTGCCCTGTGCCTGTCCCAACACCAAGAGCTAGTCTCTCATTGGTTCCCCATCTTCCCGTTCATCCTCAGGACAAATTGCAACCTGTACGGAACAGGAGGTTAAAGGTGCTGATGCTCCAAGTAGGGAGATTGCCAGTAAAGTGGCTGCAATGGCGAACCCGAGCACAAGGAGATGAGAAATGAGGTGCGTTTTAGAAACCTTTCCCCATCACACGGTGTACCATATTCTGGGTTTCTATGCATGTTTTCGATGTAGGAAGATGCCCTTGAACCTGGAGATTTGGGACCCATGGGATGGGTACCACGCAGTATTACTTTAAAGGGTCTGCGTTTACTCACCCAACCTCACCAAACCTCTCAGCCCCAAGAGTGTCCACCCTTATGTCTCATCCAGCTATGGGTCTAGATATGGTCAATCCAGGTTCCATCACAGCCCCTGAACGAATTGTGTAAGAATTTCTCTCTCTTTCACTGTCTTTGTTTCATGGGGTTTTAAAAGTAATTTATTTTTAGAATGGGGTTTAGCTGCTTTTCACTGCTGTGTTTATGCCGCTTTACACCCACTTCACACACTAACAGAGAGATTTCAATACATAGGTTTGAAGATTATTACTAGTCAGATATATCCTTGTGTGGTGAATAGGGGGTGTTGAGTCCAGTTCTCTGAGCAAGGAGTAGGTCTTGTCTATTACATATTGGGTTTATGGAACGGTATCTCAGCTCATTTGAAACCCTTGTTTTATGTATCACCCCACCTCACCTTTCCTGTTAAGCAGCCATAGTGTGTTTTCTGCATGTGTGACTCTGTTCTGTTTTGTAATTCAGTTCAAGTGTAACGGTTTTTACTTTCCCTGTATAAGTGATATCTTATGAGAAGTGTCCTTTTCTGTGTGACTTATTTCACTTAGAATCGTCTGTACCTAAATCCACTCATCATGCTGCTACTAGCCTTAGGACATTGATTTCATGGCTGAGTGATATTCCATTGTACATAAGGACCACCACTTATTTATCCATTTTTATCTTTCCTGGGATATTTAAGGTGGAATGAATTGGAGGACCTTGGCAACAGAGCAGCCCTAAACTTTGGTGTGCTTGTGTCTTGCTGATTTTTAACTTTCCCAATTTATACCCCCATGCATGGAAGTGCCCTATGCTCTCTAAGCTGTGATTTTTAGATGTTTCAGGACACACTGTACCCTTCTCCAGAGTGGCTGTTGGCAATTTACATCCCACCCATCAGCGTAGCAAGGCTCCCCTTTCTCCATGGCCTGTCCTGCATTTCTGGATTTGACACTTTTTTCAGCATGGCCCATTTGACCGATGGGAAGCGAGACTTCTTTGTAGCGCTGATTTGCCTTTCCAGGTTGCTTGGTTGGCCAAAAAGGGCGTATGCGGTTTTTTCCTGAATATATTCAGGAAAAAACGCATACGCCCTTTTTGGCCAAGGGCATCATTATCAATGTTTTGCCGCTTTTCATGTGCTTTAAAGGCGATTCGAATCTACCTCCTGAAATCTGTTTCCTGCAATTCTGCCTTGATTTCAAATCCTCTTTTTTGCCTTCCCTCAATATATTTGTGGACGAGAGTTATCATTTATAACTCTGCAGGTTTGTGAATTGCAGTGCCCTGAAGCTCCATTTTACAACTCGCTTTTTGGGAGCTGGCCGTAAAAGCGCAGGATGGCTTCAGGCCCTGTTCTCGTTCCGGGGGGCAGGCTGAGCCTGTGGTTAATTCTTCTTCCTGATGGGAAAATAGAGTGCCCTGTGCCTGTCCCAACACCAAGAGCTAGTCTCTCATTGGTTCCCCATCTTCCCGTTCATCCTCAGGACAAATTGCAACCTGTACGGAACAGGAGGTTAAAGGTGCTGATGCTCCAAGTAGGGAGATTGCTAGTAAAGTGGCTGCAATGGCGAACCCGAGCACAAGGAGATGAGAAATGAGGTGCGTTTTAGAAACCTTTCCCCATCACACGGTGTACCATATTCTGGGTTTCTATGCATGTTTTCGATGTAGGAAGATGCCCTTGAACCTGGAGATTTGGGACCCATGGGATGGGTACCACGCAGTATTACTTTAAAGGGTCTGCGTTTACTCACCCAACCTCACCAAACCTCTCAGCCCCAAGAGTGTCCACCCTTATGTCTCATCCAGCTGTGGGTCTAGATATGGTCAATCCAGGTTCCATCACAGCCCCTGAACGAATTGTGTAAGAATTTCTCTCTCTTTCACTGTCTTTGTTTCATGGGGTTTTAAAAGTAATTTATTTTTAGAATGGGGTTTAGCTGCTTTTCACTGCTGTGTTTATGCCGCTTTACACCCACTTCACACACTAACAGAGAGATTTCAATACATAGGTTTGAAGATTATTACTAGTCAGATATATCCTTGTGTGGTGAATAGTGGGTGTTGAGTCCAGTTCTCTGAGCAAGGAGTAGGTCTTGTCTATTACATATTGGGTTTATGGAACGGTATCTCAGCTAATTTGAAACCCTTGTTTTATGTACCACCCCACCTCACCTTTCCTGTTAAGCAGCCATAGTGTGTTTTCTGCATGTGTGACTCTGTTCTGTTTTGTAATTCAGTTCAAGTGTAACGGTTTTTACTTTCCCTGTATAAGTGATATCTTATGAGAAGTGTCCTTTTCTGTGTGACTTATTTCACTTAGAATCGTCTGTACCTAAATCCACTCATCATGCTGCTACTAGCCTTAGGACATTGATTTCATGGCTGAGTGATATTCCATTGTACATAAGGACCACCACTTATTTATCCATTTTTATCTTTCCTGGGATATTTAAGGTGGAATGAAGTGGAGGTCCTTGGCAACAGAGCAGCCCTAAACTTTGGTGTGCTTGTGTCTTGCTGATTTTTAACTTTCCCAATTTATACCCCCATGCATGGAAGTGCCCTATGCTCTCTAAGCTGTGTTTTTTAGATGTTTCAGGACACACTGTACCCTTCTCCAGAGTGGCTGTTGGCAACTTACATCCTGCCCATCAGAGTAGCAAGGCTCCCCTTTTTCCATGGCCTGTCCTGCATTTCTGGTTTTGACACTTTTTTCAGCATGGCACATTTGACCGATGGGAAGCGAGACTTCATTGTAGCGCTGATTTGCCTTTCCAGGTTGCTTGGTTGGCCAAAAAGGGCGTATGCGTTTTTTCCTGAATATATTCAGGAAAAAACGCATACGCCCTTTTTGGCCAAGGGCATCATTATCAATGTTTTGCCGCTTTTCATGTGCTTTAAAGGCGATTCGAATCTACCTCCTGAAATCTGTTTCCTGCAATTCTGCCTTGATTTCAAATCCTCTTTTTTGCCTTCCCTCAATATATTTGTGGACGAGAGTTATCATTTATAACTCTGCAGGTTTGTGAATTGCAGTGCCCTGAAGCTCCATTTTACAACTCGCTTTTTGGGAGCTGGCCGTAAAAGCGCAGGATGGCTTCAGGCCCTGTTCTCGTTCCGGGGGGCAGGCTGAGCCTGTGGTTAATTCTTCTTCCTGATGGGAAAATAGAGTGCCCTGTGCCTGTCCCAACACCAAGAGCTAGTCTCTCATTGGTTCCCCATCTTCCCGTTCATCCTCAGGACAAATTGCAACCTGTACGGAACAGGAGGTTAAAGGTGCTGATGCTCCAAGTAGGGAGATTGCTAGTAAAGTGGCTGCAATGGCGAACCCGAGCACAAGGAGATGAGAAATGAGGTGCGTTTTAGAAACCTTTCCCCATCACACGGTGTACCATATTCTGGGTTTCTATGCATGTTTTCGATGTAGGAAGATGCCCTTGAACCTGGAGATTTGGGACCCATGGGATGGGTACCACGCAGTATTACTTTAAAGGGTCTGCGTTTACTCACCCAACCTCACCAAACCTCTCAGCCCCAAGAGTGTCCACCCTTATGTCTCATCCAGCTGTGGGTCTAGATATGGTCAATCCAGGTTCCATCACAGCCCCTGAACGAATTGTGTAAGAATTTCTCTCTCTTTCACTGTCTTTGTTTCATGGGGTTTTAAAAGTAATTTATTTTTAGAATGGGGTTTAGCTGCTTTTCACTGCTGTGTTTATGCCGCTTTACACCCACTTCACACACTAACAGAGAGATTTCAATACATAGGTTTGAAGATTATTACTAGTCAGATATATCCTTGTGTGGTGAATAGTGGGTGTTGAGTCCAGTTCTCTGAGCAAGGAGTAGGTCTTGTCTATTACATATTGGGTTTATGGAACGGTATCTCAGCTAATTTGAAACCCTTGTTTTATGTACCACCCCACCTCACCTTTCCTGTTAAGCAGCCATAGTGTGTTTTCTGCATGTGTGACTCTGTTCTGTTTTGTAATTCAGTTCAAGTGTAACGGTTTTTACTTTCCCTGTATAAGCGATATCTTATGAGAAGTGTCCTTTTCTGTGTGACTTATTTCACTTAGAATCGTCTCGTACCTAAATCCACTCATCATGCTGCTACTAGCCTTAGGGCATTGATTTCATGCTGAGTGATATTCCATTGTACATAAGGACCACCACTTATTTATCCATTTTTATCTTTCCTGGGATATTTAAGGTGGAATGAAGTGGAGGTCCTTGGCAACAGAGCAGCCCTAAACTTTGGTGTGCTTGTGTCTTGCTGATTTTTAACTTTCCCAATTTATACCCCCATGCATGGAAGTGCCCTATGCTCTCTAAGCTGTGTTTTTTAGATGTTTCAGGACACACTGTACCCTTCTCCAGAGTGGCTGTTGGCAATTTACATCCCGCCCATCAGCGTAGCAAGGCTCCCATTTCTCCATGGCCTGTCCTGCATTTCTGGTTTTGACACTTATTTCAGCATGGCCCATTTGACCGATGGGAAGCGAGACTTCTTTGTAGCGCTGATTTGCCTTTCCAGGTTGCTTGGCTGGCCAAAAAGGGCGTATGCGTTTTTTCCTGAATATATTCAGGAAAAAACGCATACGCCCTTTTTGGCCAAGGGCATCATTATCAATGTTTTGCCGCTTTTCATGTGCTTTAAAGGCGATTCGAATCTACCTCCTGAAATCTGTTTCCTGCAATTCTGCCTTGATTTCAAATCCTCTTTTTTGCCTTCCCTCAATATATTTGTGGACGAGAGTTATCATTTATAACTCTGCAGGTTTGTGAATTGCAGTGCCCTGAAGCTCCATTTTACAACTCGCTTTTTGGGAGCTGGCCGTAAAAGCGCAGGATGGCTTCAGGCCCTGTTCTCGTTCCGGGGGGCAGGCTGAGCCTGTGGTTAATTCTTCTTCCTGATGGGAAAATAGAGTGCCCTGTGCCTGTCCCAACACCAAGAGCTAGTCTCTCATTGGTTCCCCATCTTCCCGTTCATCCTCAGGACAAATTGCAACCTGTACGGAACAGGAGGTTAAAGGTGCTGATGCTCCAAGTAGGGAGATTGCTAGTAAAGTGGCTGCAATGGCGAACCCGAGCACAAGGAGATGAGAAATGAGGTGCGTTTTAGAAACCTTTCCCCATCACACGGTGTACCATATTCTGGGTTTCTATGCATGTTTTCGATGTAGGAAGATGCCCTTGAACCTGGAGATTTGGGACCCATGGGATGGGTACCACGCAGTATTACTTTAAAGGGTCTGCGTTTACTCACCCAACCTCACCAAACCTCTCAGCCCCAAGAGTGTCCACCCTTATGTCTCATCCAGCTGTGGGTCTAGATATGGTCAATCCAGGTTCCATCACAGCCCCTGAACGAATTGTGTAAGAATTTCTCTCTCTTTCACTGTCTTTGTTTCATGGGGTTTTAAAAGTAATTTATTTTTAGAATGGGGTTTAGCTGCTTTTCACTGCTGTGTTTATGCCGCTTTACACCCACTTCACACACTAACAGAGAGATTTCAATACATAGGTTTGAAGATTATTACTAGTCAGATATATCCTTGTGTGGTGAATAGGGGGTGTTGAGTCCAGTTCTCTGAGCAAGGAGTAGGTCTTGTCTATTACATATTGGGTTTATGGAACGGTATCTCAGCTCATTTGAAACCCTTGTTTTATGTATCACCCCACCTCACCTTTCCTGTTAAGCAGCCATAGTGTGTTTTCTGCATGTGTGACTCTGTTCTGTTTTGTAATTCAGTTCAAGTGTAACGGTTTTTACTTTCCCTGTATAAGTGATATCTTATGAGAAGTGTCCTTTTCTGTGTGACTTATTTCACTTAGAATCGTCTGTACCTAAATCCACTCATCATGCTGCTACTAGCCTTAGGACATTGATTTCATGGCTGAGTGATATTCCATTGTACATAAGGACCACCACTTATTTATCCATTTTTATCTTTCCTGGGATATTTAAGGTGGAATGAATTGGAGGACCTTGGCAACAGAGCAGCCCTAAACTTTGGTGTGCTTGTGTCTTGCTGATTTTTAACTTTCCCAATTTATACCCCCATGCATGGAAGTGCCCTATGCTCTCTAAGCTGTGATTTTTAGATGTTTCAGGACACACTGTACCCTTCTCCAGAGTGGCTGTTGGCAATTTACATCCCACCCATCAGCGTAGCAAGGCTCCCCTTTCTCCATGGCCTTTCCTGCATTTCTGGTTTTGACACTTTTTTCAGCATGGCCCATTTGACCGATGGGAAGCGAGACTTCTTTGTAGCGCTGATTTGCCTTTCCAGGTTGCTTGGTTGGCCAAAAAGGGCGTATGCGGTTTTTTCCTGAATATATTCAGGAAAAAACGCATACGCCCTTTTTGGCCAAGGGCATCATTATCAATGTTTTGCCGCTTTTCATGTGCTTTAAAGGCGATTCGAATCTACCTCCTGAAATCTGTTTCCTGCAATTCTGCCTTGATTTCAAATCCTCTTTTTTGCCTTCCCTCAATATATTTGTGGACGAGAGTTATCATTTATAACTCTGCAGGTTTGTGAATTGCAGTGCCCTGAAGCTCCATTTTACAACTCGCTTTTTGGGAGCTGGCCGTAAAAGCGCAGGATGGCTTCAGGCCCTGTTCTCGTTCCGGGGGGCAGGCTGAGCCTGTGGTTAATTCTTCTTCCTGATGGGAAAATAGAGTGCCCTGTGCCTGTCCCAACACCAAGAGCTAGTCTCTCATTGGTTCCCCATCTTCCCGTTCATCCTCAGGACAAATTGCAACCTGTACGGAACAGGAGGTTAAAGGTGCTGATGCTCCAAGTAGGGAGATTGCTAGTAAAGTGGCTGCAATGGCGAACCCGAGCACAAGGAGATGAGAAATGAGGTGCGTTTTAGAAACCTTTCCCCATCACACGGTGTACCATATTCTGGGTTTCTATGCATGTTTTCGATGTAGGAAGATGCCCTTGAACCTGGAGATTTGGGACCCATGGGATGGGTACCACGCAGTATTACTTTAAAGGGTCTGCGTTTACTCACCCAACCTCACCAAACCTCTCAGCCCCAAGAGTGTCCACCCTTATGTCTCATCCAGCTGTGGGTCTAGATATGGTCATTCCAGGTTCCATCACAGCCCCTGAACGAATTGTGTAAGAATTTCTCTCTCTTTCACTGTCTTTGTTTCATGGGGTTTTAAAAGTAATTTATTTTTAGAATGGGGTTTAGCTGCTTTTCACTGCTGTGTTTATGCCGCTTTACACCCACTTCACACACTAACAGAGAGATTTCAATACATAGGTTTTAAGATTATTACTAGTCAGATATATCCTTGTGTGGTGAATATTGGGTGTTGAGTCCAGTTCTCTGAGCAAGGAGTAGGTCTTGTCTATTACATATTGGGTTTATGGAACGGTATCTCAGCTCATTTGAAACCCTTGTTTTATGTATCACCCCACCTCACCTTTCCTGTTAAGCAGCCATAGTGTGTTTTCTGCATGTGTGACTCTGTTCTATTTTGTAATTCAGTTCAAGTGTAACGGTTTTTACTTTCCCTGTATAAGTGATATCTTATGAGAAGTGTCCTTTTCTGTGTGACTTATTTCACTTAGAATCGTCTCGTACCTAAATCCACTCATCATGCTGCTACTAGCCTTAGGACATTGATTTCATGGCTGAGTGATATTCCATTGTACATAAGGACCACCACTTATTTATCCATTTTTATCTTTCCTGGGATATTTAAGGTGGAATGAAGTGGAGGTCCTTGGCAACAGAGCAGCCCTAAACTTTGGTGTGCTTGTGTCTTGCTGATTTTTAACTTTCCCAATTTATACCCCCATGCATGGAAGTGCCCTATGCTCTCTAAGCTGTGTTTTTTAGATGTTTCAGGACACACTGTACCCTTCTCCAGAGTGGCTGTTGGCAATTTACATCCCGCCCATCAGCGTAGCAAGGCTCCCCTTTCTCCATGGCCTGTCCTGCATTTCTGGTTTTGACACTTTTTTCAGCATGGCCCATTTGACCGATGGGAAGCGAGACGTCTTTGTAGCGCTGATTGGCCTTTCCAGGTTGCTTGGTTGGCCAAAAAGGGCGTATGCGGTTTTTTCCTGAATATATTCAGGAAAAAACGCATACGCCCTTTTTGGCCAAGGGCATCATTATCAATGTTTTGCCGCTTTTCATGTGCTTTAAAGGCGATTCGAATCTACCTCCTGAAATCTGTTTCCTGCAATTCTGCCTTGATTTCAAATCCTCTTTTTTGCCTTCCCTCAATATATTTGTGGACGAGAGTTATCATTTATAACTCTGCAGGTTTGTGAATTGCAGTGCCCTGAAGCTCCATTTTACAACTCGCTTTTTGGGAGCTGGCCGTAAAAGCGCAGGATGGCTTCAGGCCCTGTTCTCGTTCCGGGGGGCAGGCTGAGCCTGTGGGTAATTCTTCTTCCTGATGGGAAAATAGAGTGCCCTGTGCCTGTCCCAACACCAAGAGCTAGTCTCTCATTGGTTCCCCATCTTCCCGTTCATCCTCAGGACAAATTGCAACCTGTACGGAACAGGAGGTTAAAGGTGCTGATGCTCCAAGTAGGGAGATTGCCAGTAAAGTGGCTGCAATGGCGAACCCGAGCACAAGGAGATGAGAAATGAGGTGCGTTTTAGAAACCTTTCCCCATCACACGGTGTACCATATTCTGGGTTTCTATGCATGTTTTCGATGTAGGAAGATGCCCTTGAACCTGGAGATTTGGGACCCATGGGATGGGTACCACGCAGTATTACTTTAAAGGGTCTGCGTTTACTCACCCAACCTCACCAAACCTCTCAGCCCCAAGAGTGTCCACCCTTATGTCTCATCCAGCTATGGGTCTAGATATGGTCAATCCAGGTTCCATCACAGCCCCTGAACGAATTGTGTAAGAATTTCTCTCTCTTTCACTGTCTTTGTTTCATGGGGTTTTAAAAGTAATTTATTTTTAGAATGGGGTTTAGCTGCTTTTCACTGCTGTGTTTATGCCGCTTTACACCCACTTCACACACTAACAGAGAGATTTCAATACATAGGTTTGAAGATTATTACTAGTCAGATATATCCTTGTGTGGTGAATAGGGGGTGTTGAGTCCAGTTCTCTGAGCAAGGAGTAGGTCTTGTCTATTACATATTGGGTTTATGGAACGGTATCTCAGCTCATTTGAAACCCTTGTTTTATGTATCACCCCACCTCACCTTTCCTGTTAAGCAGCCATAGTGTGTTTTCTGCATGTGTGACTCTGTTCTGTTTTGTAATTCAGTTCAAGTGTAACGGTTTTTACTTTCCCTGTATAAGTGATATCTTATGAGAAGTGTCCTTTTCTGTGTGACTTATTTCACTTAGAATCGTCTGTACCTAAATCCACTCATCATGCTGCTACTAGCCTTAGGACATTGATTTCATGGCTGAGTGATATTCCATTGTACATAAGGACCACCACTTATTTATCCATTTTTATCTTTCCTGGGATATTTAAGGTGGAATGAATTGGAGGACCTTGGCAACAGAGCAGCCCTAAACTTTGGTGTGCTTGTGTCTTGCTGATTTTTAACTTTCCCAATTTATACCCCCATGCATGGAAGTGCCCTATGCTCTCTAAGCTGTGATTTTTAGATGTTTCAGGACACACTGTACCCTTCTCCAGAGTGGCTGTTGGCAATTTACATCCCACCCATCAGCGTAGCAAGGCTCCCCTTTCTCCATGGCCTGTCCTGCATTTCTGGATTTGACACTTTTTTCAGCATGGCCCATTTGACCGATGGGAAGCGAGACTTCTTTGTAGCGCTGATTTGCCTTTCCAGGTTGCTTGGTTGGCCAAAAAGGGCGTATGCGGTTTTTTCCTGAATATATTCAGGAAAAAACGCATACGCCCTTTTTGGCCAAGGGCATCATTATCAATGTTTTGCCGCTTTTCATGTGCTTTAAAGGCGATTCGAATCTACCTCCTGAAATCTGTTTCCTGCAATTCTGCCTTGATTTCAAATCCTCTTTTTTGCCTTCCCTCAATATATTTGTGGACGAGAGTTATCATTTATAACTCTGCAGGTTTGTGAATTGCAGTGCCCTGAAGCTCCATTTTACAACTCGCTTTTTGGGAGCTGGCCGTAAAAGCGCAGGATGGCTTCAGGCCCTGTTCTCGTTCCGGGGGGCAGGCTGAGCCTGTGGTTAATTCTTCTTCCTGATGGGAAAATAGAGTGCCCTGTGCCTGTCCCAACACCAAGAGCTAGTCTCTCATTGGTTCCCCATCTTCCCGTTCATCCTCAGGACAAATTGCAACCTGTACGGAACAGGAGGTTAAAGGTGCTGATGCTCCAAGTAGGGAGATTGCTAGTAAAGTGGCTGCAATGGCGAACCCGAGCACAAGGAGATGAGAAATGAGGTGCGTTTTAGAAACCTTTCCCCATCACACGGTGTACCATATTCTGGGTTTCTATGCATGTTTTCGATGTAGGAAGATGCCCTTGAACCTGGAGATTTGGGACCCATGGGATGGGTACCACGCAGTATTACTTTAAAGGGTCTGCGTTTACTCACCCAACCTCACCAAACCTCTCAGCCCCAAGAGTGTCCACCCTTATGTCTCATCCAGCTGTGGGTCTAGATATGGTCAATCCAGGTTCCATCACAGCCCCTGAACGAATTGTGTAAGAATTTCTCTCTCTTTCACTGTCTTTGTTTCATGGGGTTTTAAAAGTAATTTATTTTTAGAATGGGGTTTAGCTGCTTTTCACTGCTGTGTTTATGCCGCTTTACACCCACTTCACACACTAACAGAGAGATTTCAATACATAGGTTTGAAGATTATTACTAGTCAGATATATCCTTGTGTGGTGAATAGTGGGTGTTGAGTCCAGTTCTCTGAGCAAGGAGTAGGTCTTGTCTATTACATATTGGGTTTATGGAACGGTATCTCAGCTAATTTGAAACCCTTGTTTTATGTACCACCCCACCTCACCTTTCCTGTTAAGCAGCCATAGTGTGTTTTCTGCATGTGTGACTCTGTTCTGTTTTGTAATTCAGTTCAAGTGTAACGGTTTTTACTTTCCCTGTATAAGTGATATCTTATGAGAAGTGTCCTTTTCTGTGTGACTTATTTCACTTAGAATCGTCTGTACCTAAATCCACTCATCATGCTGCTACTAGCCTTAGGACATTGATTTCATGGCTGAGTGATATTCCATTGTACATAAGGACCACCACTTATTTATCCATTTTTATCTTTCCTGGGATATTTAAGGTGGAATGAAGTGGAGGTCCTTGGCAACAGAGCAGCCCTAAACTTTGGTGTGCTTGTGTCTTGCTGATTTTTAACTTTCCCAATTTATACCCCCATGCATGGAAGTGCCCTATGCTCTCTAAGCTGTGTTTTTTAGATGTTTCAGGACACACTGTACCCTTCTCCAGAGTGGCTGTTGGCAATTTACATCCTGCCCATCAGAGTAGCAAGGCTCCCCTTTTTCCATGGCCTGTCCTGCATTTCTGGTTTTGACACTTTTTTCAGCATGGCCCATTTGACCGATGGGAAGCGAGACTTCATTGTAGCGCTGATTTGCCTTTCCAGGTTGCTTGGTTGGCCAAAAAGGGCGTATGCGTTTTTTCCTGAATATATTCAGGAAAAAACGCATACGCCCTTTTTGGCCAAGGGCATCATTATCAATGTTTTGCCGCTTTTCATGTGCTTTAAAGGCGATTCGAATCTACCTCCTGAAATCTGTTTCCTGCAATTCTGCCTTGATTTCAAATCCTCTTTTTTGCCTTCCCTCAATATATTTGTGGACGAGAGTTATCATTTATAACTCTGCAGGTTTGTGAATTGCAGTGCCCTGAAGCTCCATTTTACAACTCGCTTTTTGGGAGCTGGCCGTAAAAGCGCAGGATGGCTTCAGGCCCTGTTCTCGTTCCGGGGGGCAGGCTGAGCCTGTGGTTAATTCTTCTTCCTGATGGGAAAATAGAGTGCCCTGTGCCTGTCCCAACACCAAGAGCTAGTCTCTCATTGGTTCCCCATCTTCCCGTTCATCCTCAGGACAAATTGCAACCTGTACGGAACAGGAGGTTAAAGGTGCTGATGCTCCAAGTAGGGAGATTGCTAGTAAAGTGGCTGCAATGGCGAACCCGAGCACAAGGAGATGAGAAATGAGGTGCGTTTTAGAAACCTTTCCCCATCACACGGTGTACCATATTCTGGGTTTCTATGCATGTTTTCGATGTAGGAAGATGCCCTTGAACCTGGAGATTTGGGACCCATGGGATGGGTACCACGCAGTATTACTTTAAAGGGTCTGCGTTTACTCACCCAACCTCACCAAACCTCTCAGCCCCAAGAGTGTCCACCCTTATGTCTCATCCAGCTGTGGGTCTAGATATGGTCAATCCAGGTTCCATCACAGCCCCTGAACGAATTGTGTAAGAATTTCTCTCTCTTTCACTGTCTTTGTTTCATGGGGTTTTAAAAGTAATTTATTTTTAGAATGGGGTTTAGCTGCTTTTCACTGCTGTGTTTATGCCGCTTTACACCCACTTCACACACTAACAGAGAGATTTCAATACATAGGTTTGAAGATTATTACTAGTCAGATATATCCTTGTGTGGTGAATAGTGGGTGTTGAGTCCAGTTCTCTGAGCAAGGAGTAGGTCTTGTCTATTACATATTGGGTTTATGGAACGGTATCTCAGCTAATTTGAAACCCTTGTTTTATGTACCACCCCACCTCACCTTTCCTGTTAAGCAGCCATAGTGTGTTTTCTGCATGTGTGACTCTGTTCTGTTTTGTAATTCAGTTCAAGTGTAACGGTTTTTACTTTCCCTGTATAAGTGATATCTTATGAGAAGTGTCCTTTTCTGTGTGACTTATTTCACTTAGAATCGTCTCGTACCTAAATCCACTCATCATGCTGCTACTAGCCTTATGACATTGATTTCATGCTGAGTGATATTCCATTGTACATAAGGACCACCACTTATTTATCCATTTTTATCTTTCCTGGGATATTTAAGGTGGAATGAAGTGGAGGTCCTTGGCAACAGAGCAGCCCTAAACTTTGGTGTGCTTGTGTCTTGCTGATTTTTAACTTTCCCAATTTATACCCCCATGCATGGAAGTGCCCTATGCTCTCTAAGCTGTGTTTTTTAGATGTTTCAGGACACACTGTACCCTTCTCCAGAGTGGCTGTTGGTAATTTACATCCCGCCCATCAGCGTAGCAAGGCTCCCATTTCTCCATATCCTGTCCTGCATTTCTGGTTTTGACACTTATTTCAGCATGGCCCATTTGACCGATGGGAAGCGAGACTTCTTTGTAGCGCTGATTTGCCTTTCCAGGTTGCTTGGCTGGCCAAAAAGGGCGTATGCGTTTTTTCCTGAATATATTCAGGAAAAAACGCATACGCCCTTTTTGGCCAAGGGCATCATTATCAATGTTTTGCCGCTTTTCATGTGCTTTAAAGGCGATTCGAATCTACCTCCTGAAATCTGTTTCCTGCAATTCTGCCTTGATTTCAAATCCTCTTTTTTGCCTTCCCTCAATATATTTGTGGACGAGAGTTATCATTTATAACTCTGCAGGTTTGTGAATTGCAGTGCCCTGAAGCTCCATTTTACAACTCGCTTTTTGGGAGCTGGCCGTAAAAGCGCAGGATGGCTTCAGGCCCTGTTCTCGTTCCGGGGGGCAGGCTGAGCCTGTGGTTAATTCTTCTTCCTGATGGGAAAATAGAGTGCCCTGTGCCTGTCCCAACACCAAGAGCTAGTCTCTCATTGGTTCCCCATCTTCCCGTTCATCCTCAGGACAAATTGCAACCTGTACGGAACAGGAGGTTAAAGGTGCTGATGCTCCAAGTAGGGAGATTGCTAGTAAAGTGGCTGCAATGGCGAACCCGAGCACAAGGAGATGAGAAATGAGGTGCGTTTTAGAAACCTTTCCCCATCACACGGTGTACCATATTCTGGGTTTCTATGCATGTTTTCGATGTAGGAAGATGCCCTTGAACCTGGAGATTTGGGACCCATGGGATGGGTACCACGCAGTATTACTTTAAAGGGTCTGCGTTTACTCACCCAACCTCACCAAACCTCTCAGCCCCAAGAGTGTCCACCCTTATGTCTCATCCAGCTGTGGGTCTAGATATGGTCAATCCAGGTTCCATCACAGCCCCTGAACGAATTGTGTAAGAATTTCTCTCTCTTTCACTGTCTTTGTTTCATGGGGTTTTAAAAGTAATTTATTTTTAGAATGGGGTTTAGCTGCTTTTCACTGCTGTGTTTATGCCGCTTTACACCCACTTCACACACTAACAGAGAGATTTCAATACATAGGTTTGAAGATTATTACTAGTCAGATATATCCTTGTGTGGTGAATAGGGGGTGTTGAGTCCAGTTCTCTGAGCAAGGAGTAGGTCTTGTCTATTACATATTGGGTTTATGGAACGGTATCTCAGCTCATTTGAAACCCTTGTTTTATGTATCACCCCACCTCACCTTTCCTGTTAAGCAGCCATAGTGTGTTTTCTGCATGTGTGACTCTGTTCTGTTTTGTAATTCAGTTCAAGTGTAACGGTTTTTACTTTCCCTGTATAAGTGATATCTTATGAGAAGTGTCCTTTTCTGTGTGACTTATTTCACTTAGAATCGTCTGTACCTAAATCCACTCATCATGCTGCTACTAGCCTTAGGACATTGATTTCATGGCTGAGTGATATTCCATTGTACATAAGGACCACCACTTATTTATCCATTTTTATCTTTCCTGGGATATTTAAGGTGGAATGAATTGGAGGACCTTGGCAACAGAGCAGCCCTAAACTTTGGTGTGCTTGTGTCTTGCTGATTTTTAACTTTCCCAATTTATACCCCCATGCATGGAAGTGCCCTATGCTCTCTAAGCTGTGATTTTTAGATGTTTCAGGACACACTGTACCCTTCTCCAGAGTGGCTGTTGGCAATTTACATCCCACCCATCAGCGTAGCAAGGCTCCCCTTTCTCCATGGCCTGTCCTGCATTTCTGGTTTTGACACTTTTTTCAGCATGGCCCATTTGACCGATGGGAAGCGAGACTTCATTGTAGCGCTGATTTGCCTTTCCAGGTTGCTTGGTTGGCCAAAAAGGGCGTATGCGTTTTTTCCTGAATATATTCAGGAAAAAACGCATACGCCCTTTTTGGCCAAGGGCATCATTATCAATGTTTTGCCGCTTTTCATGTGCTTTAAAGGCGATTCGAATCTACCTCCTGAAATCTGTTTCCTGCAATTCTGCCTTGATTTCAAATCCTCTTTTTTGCCTTCCCTCAATATATTTGTGGACGAGAGTTATCATTTATAACTCTGCAGGTTTGTGAATTGCAGTGCCCTGAAGCTCCATTTTACAACTCGCTTTTTGGGAGCTGGCCGTAAAAGCGCAGGATGGCTTCAGGCCCTGTTCTCGTTCCGGGGGGCAGGCTGAGCCTGTGGTTAATTCTTCTTCCTGATGGGAAAATAGAGTGCCCTGTGCCTGTCCCAACACCAAGAGCTAGTCTCTCATTGGTTCCCCATCTTCCCGTTCATCCTCAGGACAAATTGCAACCTGTACGGAACAGGAGGTTAAAGGTGCTGATGCTCCAAGTAGGGAGATTGCTAGTAAAGTGGCTGCAATGGCGAACCCGAGCACAAGGAGATGAGAAATGAGGTGCGTTTTAGAAACCTTTCCCCATCACACGGTGTACCATATTCTGGGTTTCTATGCATGTTTTCGATGTAGGAAGATGCCCTTGAACCTGGAGATTTGGGACCCATGGGATGGGTACCACGCAGTATTACTTTAAAGGGTCTGCGTTTACTCACCCAACCTCACCAAACCTCTCAGCCCCAAGAGTGTCCACCCTTATGTCTCATCCAGCTGTGGGTCTAGATATGGTCAATCCAGGTTCCATCACAGCCCCTGAACGAATTGTGTAAGAATTTCTCTCTCTTTCACTGTCTTTGTTTCATGGGGTTTTAAAAGTAATTTATTTTTAGAATGGGGTTTAGCTGCTTTTCACTGCTGTGTTTATGCCGCTTTACACCCACTTCACACACTAACAGAGAGATTTCAATACATAGGTTTGAAGATTATTACTAGTCAGATATATCCTTGTGTGGTGAATAGTGGGTGTTGAGTCCAGTTCTCTGAGCAAGGAGTAGGTCTTGTCTATTACATATTGGGTTTATGGAACGGTATCTCAGCTAATTTGAAACCCTTGTTTTATGTACCACCCCACCTCACCTTTCCTGTTAAGCAGCCATAGTGTGTTTTCTGCATGTGTGACTCTGTTCTGTTTTGTAATTCAGTTCAAGTGTAACGGTTTTTACTTTCCCTGTATAAGTGATATCTTATGAGAAGTGTCCTTTTCTGTGTGACTTATTTCACTTAGAATCGTCTCGTACCTAAATCCACTCATCATGCTGCTACTAGCCTTATGACATTGATTTCATGCTGAGTGATATTCCATTGTACATAAGGACCACCACTTATTTATCCATTTTTATCTTTCCTGGGATATTTAAGGTGGAATGAAGTGGAGGTCCTTGGCAACAGAGCAGCCCTAAACTTTGGTGTGCTTGTGTCTTGCTGATTTTTAACTTTCCCAATTTATACCCCCATGCATGGAAGTGCCCTATGCTCTCTAAGCTGTGTTTTTTAGATGTTTCAGGACACACTGTACCCTTCTCCAGAGTGGCTGTTGGTAATTTACATCCCGCCCATCAGCGTAGCAAGGCTCCCATTTCTCCATATCCTGTCCTGCATTTCTGGTTTTGACACTTATTTCAGCATGGCCCATTTGACCGATGGGAAGCGAGACTTCTTTGTAGCGCTGATTTGCCTTTCCAGGTTGCTTGGCTGGCCAAAAAGGGCGTATGCGTTTTTTCCTGAATATATTCAGGAAAAAACGCATACGCCCTTTTTGGCCAAGGGCATCATTATCAATGTTTTGCCGCTTTTCATGTGCTTTAAAGGCGATTCGAATCTACCTCCTGAAATCTGTTTCCTGCAATTCTGCCTTGATTTCAAATCCTCTTTTTTGCCTTCCCTCAATATATTTGTGGACGAGAGTTATCATTTATAACTCTGCAGGTTTGTGAATTGCAGTGCCCTGAAGCTCCATTTTACAACTCGCTTTTTGGGAGCTGGCCGTAAAAGCGCAGGATGGCTTCAGGCCCTGTTCTCGTTCCGGGGGGCAGGCTGAGCCTGTGGTTAATTCTTCTTCCTGATGGGAAAATAGAGTGCCCTGTGCCTGTCCCAACACCAAGAGCTAGTCTCTCATTGGTTCCCCATCTTCCCGTTCATCCTCAGGACAAATTGCAACCTGTACGGAACAGGAGGTTAAAGGTGCTGATGCTCCAAGTAGGGAGATTGCTAGTAAAGTGGCTGCAATGGCGAACCCGAGCACAAGGAGATGAGAAATGAGGTGCGTTTTAGAAACCTTTCCCCATCACACGGTGTACCATATTCTGGGTTTCTATGCATGTTTTCGATGTAGGAAGATGCCCTTGAACCTGGAGATTTGGGACCCATGGGATGGGTACCACGCAGTATTACTTTAAAGGGTCTGCGTTTACTCACCCAACCTCACCAAACCTCTCAGCCCCAAGAGTGTCCACCCTTATGTCTCATCCAGCTGTGGGTCTAGATATGGTCAATCCAGGTTCCATCACAGCCCCTGAACGAATTGTGTAAGAATTTCTCTCTCTTTCACTGTCTTTGTTTCATGGGGTTTTAAAAGTAATTTATTTTTAGAATGGGGTTTAGCTGCTTTTCACTGCTGTGTTTATGCCGCTTTACACCCACTTCACACACTAACAGAGAGATTTCAATACATAGGTTTGAAGATTATTACTAGTCAGATATATCCTTGTGTGGTGAATAGGGGGTGTTGAGTCCAGTTCTCTGAGCAAGGAGTAGGTCTTGTCTATTACATATTGGGTTTATGGAACGGTATCTCAGCTCATTTGAAACCCTTGTTTTATGTATCACCCCACCTCACCTTTCCTGTTAAGCAGCCATAGTGTGTTTTCTGCATGTGTGACTCTGTTCTGTTTTGTAATTCAGTTCAAGTGTAACGGTTTTTACTTTCCCTGTATAAGTGATATCTTATGAGAAGTGTCCTTTTCTGTGTGACTTATTTCACTTAGAATCGTCTGTACCTAAATCCACTCATCATGCTGCTACTAGCCTTAGGACATTGATTTCATGGCTGAGTGATATTCCATTGTACATAAGGACCACCACTTATTTATCCATTTTTATCTTTCCTGGGATATTTAAGGTGGAATGAATTGGAGGACCTTGGCAACAGAGCAGCCCTAAACTTTGGTGTGCTTGTGTCTTGCTGATTTTTAACTTTCCCAATTTATACCCCCATGCATGGAAGTGCCCTATGCTCTCTAAGCTGTGATTTTTAGATGTTTCAGGACACACTGTACCCTTCTCCAGAGTGGCTGTTGGCAATTTACATCCCACCCATCAGCGTAGCAAGGCTCCCCTTTCTCCATGGCCTGTCCTGCATTTCTGGTTTTGACACTTTTTTCAGCATGGCCCATTTGACCGATGGGAAGCGAGACTTCATTGTAGCGCTGATTTGCCTTTCCAGGTTGCTTGGTTGGCCAAAAAGGGCGTATGCGTTTTTTCCTGAATATATTCAGGAAAAAACGCATACGCCCTTTTTGGCCAAGGGCATCATTATCAATGTTTTGCCGCTTTTCATGTGCTTTAAAGGCGATTCGAATCTACCTCCTGAAATCTGTTTCCTGCAATTCTGCCTTGATTTCAAATCCTCTTTTTTGCCTTCCCTCAATATATTTGTGGACGAGAGTTATCATTTATAACTCTGCAGGTTTGTGAATTGCAGTGCCCTGAAGCTCCATTTTACAACTCGCTTTTTGGGAGCTGGCCGTAAAAGCGCAGGATGGCTTCAGGCCCTGTTCTCGTTCCGGGGGGCAGGCTGAGCCTGTGGTTAATTCTTCTTCCTGATGGGAAAATAGAGTGCCCTGTGCCTGTCCCAACACCAAGAGCTAGTCTCTCATTGGTTCCCCATCTTCCCGTTCATCCTCAGGACAAATTGCAACCTGTACGGAACAGGAGGTTAAAGGTGCTGATGCTCCAAGTAGGGAGATTGCTAGTAAAGTGGCTGCAATGGCGAACCCGAGCACAAGGAGATGAGAAATGAGGTGCGTTTTAGAAACCTTTCCCCATCACACGGTGTACCATATTCTGGGTTTCTATGCATGTTTTCGATGTAGGAAGATGCCCTTGAACCTGGAGATTTGGGACCCATGGGATGGGTACCACGCAGTATTACTTTAAAGGGTCTGCGTTTCTCACCCAACCTCACCAAACCTCTCAGCCCCAAGAGTGTCCACCCTTATGTCTCATCCAGCTGTGGGTCTAGATATGGTCAATCCAGGTTCCATCACAGCCCCTGAACGAATTGTGTAAGAATTTCTCTCTCTTTCACTGTCTTTGTTTCATGGGGTTTTAAAAGTAATTTATTTTTAGAATGGGGTTTAGCTGCTTTTCACTGCTGTGTTTATGCCGCTTTACACCCACTTCACACACTAACAGAGAGATTTCAATACATAGGTTTGAAGATTATTACTAGTCAGATATATCCTTGTGTGGTGAATAGTGGGTGTTGAGTCCAGTTCTCTGAGCAAGGAGTAGGTCTTGTCTATTACATATTGGGTTTATGGAACGGTATCTCAGCTAATTTGAAACCCTTGTTTTATGTACCACCCCACCTCACCTTTCCTGTTAAGCAGCCATAGTGTGTTTTCTGCATGTGTGACTCTGTTCTGTTTTGTAATTCAGTTCAAGTGTAACGGTTTTTACTTTCCCTGTATAAGTGATATCTTATGAGAAGTGTCCTTTTCTGTGTGACTTATTTCACTTAGAATCGTCTGTACCTAAATCCACTCATCATGCTGCTACTAGCCTTAGGACATTGATTTCATGGCTGAGTGATATTCCATTGTACATAAGGACCACCACTTATTTATCCATTTTTATCTTTCCTGGGATATTTAAGGTGGAATGAAGTGGAGGTCCTTGGCAACAGAGCAGCCCTAAACTTTGGTGTGCTTGTGTCTTGCTGATTTTTAACTTTCCCAATTTATACCCCCATGCATGGAAGTGCCCTATGCTCTCTAAGCTGTGTTTTTTAGATGTTTCAGGACACACTGTACCCTTCTCCAGAGTGGCTGTTGGCAATTTACATCCTGCCCATCAGAGTAGCAAGGCTCCCCTTTTTCCATGGCCTGTCCTGCATTTCTGGTTTTGACACTTTTTTCAGCATGGCCCATTTGACCGATGGGAAGCGAGACTTCTTTGTAGCGCTGATTTGCCTTTCCAGGTTGCTTGGTTGGCCAAAAAGGGCGTATGCGTTTTTTCCTGAATATATTCAGGAAAAAACGCATACGCCCTTTTTGGCCAAGGGCATCATTATCAATGTTTTGCCGCTTTTCATGTGCTTTAAAGGCGATTCGAATCTACCTCCTGAAATCTGTTTCCTGCAATTCTGCCTTGATTTCAAATCCTCTTTTTTGCCTTCCCTCAATATATTTGTGGACGAGAGTTATCATTTATAACTCTGCAGGTTTGTGAATTGCAGTGCCCTGAAGCTCCATTTTACAACTCGCTTTTTGGGAGCTGGCCGTAAAAGCGCAGGATGGCTTCAGGCCCTGTTCTCGTTCCGGGGGGCAGGCTGAGCCTGTGGTTAATTCTTCTTCCTGATGGGAAAATAGAGTGCCCTGTGCCTGTCCCAACACCAAGAGATAGTCTCTCATTGGTTCCCCATCTTCCCGTTCATCCTCAGGACAAATTGCAACCTGTACGGAACAGGAGGTTAAAGGTGCTGATGCTCCAAGTAGGGAGATTGCTAGTAAAGTGGCTGCAATGGCGAACCCGAGCACAAGGAGATGAGAAATGAGGTGCGTTTTAGAAACCTTTCCCCATCACACGGTGTACCATATTCTGGGTTTCTATGCATGTTTTCGATGTAGGAAGATGCCCTTGAACCTGGAGATTTGGGACCCATGGGATGGGTACCACGCAGTATTACTTTAAAGGGTCTGCGTTTACTCACCCAACCTCACCAAACCTCTCAGCCCCAAGAGTGTCCACCCTTATGTCTCATCCAGCTGTGGGTCTAGATATGGTCAATCCAGGTTCCATCACAGCCCCTGAACGAATTGTGTAAGAATTTCTCTCTCTTTCACTGTCTTTGTTTCATGGGGTTTTAAAAGTAATTTATTTTTAGAATGGGGTTTAGCTGCTTTTCACTGCTGTGTTTATGCCGCTTTACACCCACTTCACACACTAACAGAGAGATTTCAATACATAGGTTTGAAGATTATTACTAGTCAGATATATCCTTGTGTGGTGAATAGTGGGTGTTGAGTCCAGTTCTCTGAGCAAGGAGTAGGTCTTGTCTATTACATATTGGGTTTATGGAACGGTATCTCAGCTAATTTGAAACCCTTGTTTTATGTACCACCCCACCTCACCTTTCCTGTTAAGCAGCCATAGTGTGTTTTCTGCATGTGTGACTCTGTTCTGTTTTGTAATTCAGTTCAAGTGTAACGGTTTTTACTTTCCCTGTATAAGTGATATCTTATGAGAAGTGTCCTTTTCTGTGTGACTTATTTCACTTAGAATCATCTCGTACCTAAATCCACTCATCATGCTGCTACTAGCCTTAGGGCATTGATTTCATGCTGAGTGATATTCCATTGTACATAAGGACCACCACTTATTTATCCATTTTTATCTTTCCTGGGATATTTAAGGTGGAATGAAGTGGAGGTCCTTGGCAACAGAGCAGCCCTAAACTTTGGTGTGCTTGTGTCTTGCTGATTTTTAACTTTCCCAATTTATACCCCCATGCATGGAAGTGCCCTATGCTCTCTAAGCTGTGTTTTTTAGATGTTTCAGGACACACTGTACCCTTCTCCAGAGTGGCTGTTGGCAATTTACATCCCGCCCATCAGCGTAGCAAGGCTCCCATTTCTCCATGGCCTGTCCTGCATTTCTGGTTTTGACACTTATTTCAGCATGGCCCATTTGACCGATGGGAAGCGAGACTTCTTTGTAGCGCTGATTTGCCTTTCCAGGTTGCTTGGCTGGCCAAAAAGGGCGTATGCGTTTTTTCCTGAATATATTCAGGAAAAAACGCATACGCCCTTTTTGGCCAAGGGCATCATTATCAATGTTTTGCCGCTTTTCATGTGCTTTAAAGGCGATTCGAATCTACCTCCTGAAATCTGTTTCCTGCAATTCTGCCTTGATTTCAAATCCTCTTTTTTGCCTTCCCTCAATATATTTGTGGACGAGAGTTATCATTTATAACTCTGCAGGTTTGTGAATTGCAGTGCCCTGAAGCTCCATTTTACAACTCGCTTTTTGGGAGCTGGCCGTAAAAGCGCAGGATGGCTTCAGGCCCTGTTCTCGTTCCGGGGGGCAGGCTGAGCCTGTGGTTAATTCTTCTTCCTGATGGGAAAATAGAGTGCCCTGTGCCTGTCCCAACACCAAGAGCTAGTCTCTCATTGGTTCCCCATCTTCCCGTTCATCCTCAGGACAAATTGCAACCTGTACGGAACAGGAGGTTAAAGGTGCTGATGCTCCAAGTAGGGAGATTGCTAGTAAAGTGGCTGCAATGGCGAACCCGAGCACAAGGAGATGAGAAATGAGGTGCGTTTTAGAAACCTTTCCCCATCACACGGTGTACCATATTCTGGGTTTCTATGCATGTTTTCGATGTAGGAAGATGCCCTTGAACCTGGAGATTTGGGACCCATGGGATGGGTACCACGCAGTATTACTTTAAAGGGTCTGCGTTTACTCACCCAACCTCACCAAACCTCTCAGCCCCAAGAGTGTCCACCCTTATGTCTCATCCAGCTGTGGGTCTAGATATGGTCAATCCAGGTTCCATCACAGCCCCTGAACGAATTGTGTAAGAATTTCTCTCTCTTTCACTGTCTTTGTTTCATGGGGTTTTAAAAGTAATTTATTTTTAGAATGGGGTTTAGCTGCTTTTCACTGCTGTGTTTATGCCGCTTTACACCCACTTCACACACTAACAGAGAGATTTCAATACATAGGTTTGAAGATTATTACTAGTCAGATATATCCTTGTGTGGTGAATAGGGGGTGTTGAGTCCAGTTCTCTGAGCAAGGAGTAGGTCTTGTCTATTACATATTGGGTTTATGGAACGGTATCTCAGCTCATTTGAAACCCTTGTTTTATGTATCACCCCACCTCACCTTTCCTGTTAAGCAGCCATAGTGTGTTTTCTGCATGTGTGACTCTGTTCTGTTTTGTAATTCAGTTCAAGTGTAACGGTTTTTACTTTCCCTGTATAAGTGATATCTTATGAGAAGTGTCCTTTTCTGTGTGACTTATTTCACTTAGAATCGTCTGTACCTAAATCCACTCATCATGCTGCTACTAGCCTTAGGACATTGATTTCATGGCTGAGTGATATTCCATTGTACATAAGGACCACCACTTATTTATCCATTTTTATCTTTCCTGGGATATTTAAGGTGGAATGAATTGGAGGACCTTGGCAACAGAGCAGCCCTAAACTTTGGTGTGCTTGTGTCTTGCTGATTTTTAACTTTCCCAATTTATACCCCCATGCATGGAAGTGCCCTATGCTCTCTAAGCTGTGATTTTTAGATGTTTCAGGACACACTGTACCCTTCTCCAGAGTGGCTGTTGGCAATTTACATCCCACCCATCAGCGTAGCAAGGCTCCCCTTTCTCCATGGCCTGTCCTGCATTTCTGGTTTTGACACTTTTTTCAGCATGGCCCATTTGACCGATGGGAAGCGAGACTTCTTTGTAGCGCTGATTTGCCTTTCCAGGTTGCTTGGTTGGCCAAAAAGGGCGTATGCGGTTTTTTCCTGAATATATTCAGGAAAAAACGCATACGCCCTTTTTGGCCAAGGGCATCATTATCAATGTTTTGCCGCTTTTCATGTGCTTTAAAGGCGATTCGAATCTACCTCCTGAAATCTGTTTCCTGCAATTCTGCCTTGATTTCAAATCCTCTTTTTTGCCTTCCCTCAATATATTTGTGGACGAGAGTTATCATTTATAACTCTGCAGGTTTGTGAATTGCAGTGCCCTGAAGCTCCATTTTACAACTCGCTTTTTGGGAGCTGGCCGTAAAAGCGCAGGATGGCTTCAGGCCCTGTTCTCGTTCCGGGGGGCAGGCTGAGCCTGTGGTTAATTCTTCTTCCTGATGGGAAAATAGAGTGCCCTGTGCCTGTCCCAACACCAAGAGCTAGTCTCTCATTGGTTCCCCATCTTCCCGTTCATCCTCAGGACAAATTGCAACCTGTACGGAACAGGAGGTTAAAGGTGCTGATGCTCCAAGTAGGGAGATTGCTAGTAAAGTGGCTGCAATGGCGAACCCGAGCACAAGGAGATGAGAAATGAGGTGCGTTTTAGAAACCTTTCCCCATCACACGGTGTACCATATTCTGGGTTTCTATGCATGTTTTCGATGTAGGAAGATGCCCTTGAACCTGGAGATTTGGGACCCATGGGATGGGTACCACGCAGTATTACTTTAAAGGGTCTGCGTTTGCTCACCCAACCTCACCAAACCTCTCAGCCCCAAGAGTGTCCACCCTTATGTCTCATCCAGCTGTGGGTCTAGATATGGTCAATCCAGGTTCCATCACAGCCCCTGAACGAATTGTGTAAGAATTTCTCTCTCTTTCACTGTCTTTGTTTCATGGGGTTTTAAAAGTAATTTATTTTTAGAATGGGGTTTAGCTGCTTTTCACTGCTGTGTTTATACCGCTTTACACCCACTTCACACACTAACAGAGAGATTTCAATACATAGGTTTTAAGATTATTACTAGTCAGATATATCCTTGTGTGGTGAATAGTGGGTGTTGAGTCCAGTTCTCTGAGCAAGGAGTAGGTCTTGTCTATTACATATTGGGTTTATGGAACGGTATCTCAGCTCATTTGAAACCCTTGTTTTATGTATCACCCCACCTCACCTTCCCTGATAAGCAGCCATAGTGTGTTTTCTGCATGTGTGACTCTGTTCTGTTTTGTAATTCAGTTCAAGTGTAACGGTTTTTACTTTCCCTGTATAAGTGATATCTTATGAGAAGTGTCCTTTTCTGTGTGACTTATTTCACTTAGAATCGTCGTACCTAAATCCACTCATCATGCTGCTACTAGCCTTATGACATTGATTTCATGGCTGAGTGATATTCCATTGTACATAAGGACCACAACTTCTTCATCCATTTTTCTCTTTCCTGGGATATTGAAGGTGGAGTGAAGTGGAGGTCCTTGGCAACAGAGCAGCCCTAAACTTTGGTGTGCTTGTGTCTTGCTGATTTTTAATTTTCCCAATTTATACCCCCATGCGTGGAAGTGCCCTATGCGCTCTAAGCTGTGTTTTTTAGATGTTTCAGGACACACCGTACCCTTCTCCAGGGTGGCTGTTGGCAATTTACATTCCGCCCATCAGCGTAGCAAGGCTCCCATTTCTCCATGGCCTGTTCTGCATTTCTGGTTTTGACACTTTTCTCAGCATGGCCCTTTTGACCGATGGGAAGCGAGACTTCTTTGTAGCACTGATTTGCCTTTCCAGGTTGCTTGGTTGGCCAAAAAGGGCGTATGCGTTATTTCCTGAATATATTCAGGAAAAAACGCATACGCCCTTTTTGGCCAAGGGCCTCATTGTCAACGTTTTGCTGCTTTTCATGTGCTTTAAAGGCGATTCGAATCTACCTCCTGAAATCTGTTTCCTGCAATTCTGCCTTGATTTCAAACCCTCTTCTTTGCCTTCCCTCAATATATTTGTGGACGAGAGTTATCATTTATAACTCTGCAGGTTTGTGAATTGCAGTGCCCTGAAGCTCCATTTTACAACTCGCTTTTTGGGAGCTGGCCGTAAAAGCGCAGGATGGCTTCAGGCCCTGTTCTGGTTCCGGGGGGCAGGCTGAGCCTGTGGTTAATTCTTCTCCCTGATGGGAAAATAGAGTGTCCTGTGCCTGTCCCAACACCAAGAGCTAGTCTCTCATTGGTTCTCCATCTTCCCATTCATCCTCAGGACAAATTGCAACCTGTACGGAACAGGAGGTTAAAGATGCTGTTGCTCCAAGTAGGGAGATTGCTAGTAAAGTGGCTGGAATGGCGAACCCGAGCACAAGGAGATGAGAAATGATGTGCGTTATAGAAAACTTTCCCCATCACACGGTGTACCATCTTCTGGGTTTCTCATGCATGTTTTCGATGTAGGAAGATGCCCTTGAACCTCGAGATTTGGGACCCATGGGATGGGTACCATGCAGTATTACTTTAAAGGGTCTGCGTTTGCTCACCCAACCTCACCAAACCGCTCAGCCCCAAGAGTGTCCACCCTTATGTCTCATCCAGCTGTGGGTCTAGATATGGTCAATCCAGGTTCCATCACAGCCCCTGAACGAATTGTGTAAGAATTTCTCTCTCTTTCTCTGTCTTTGTTTCATGGGTTTTTAAAAGTAATTTATTTTTATAATGGGGTTTAGCTGCTTTTCACTGCTGTGTTTATGCCGCTTTACACCCACTTGACACACTAACAGAGAGATTTCAATACATAGGTTTTAAGATTATTACTACTCAGATATATCCTTGTGTGGTGAATAGGCGGTGTTGAGTCCAGTTCTCTGAGCAAGGAGTTGGTCTTGTCTATTACATATTGGGATTATGGAACGGTATCTCAGCTCATTTGAAACCCTTGTTTTATATATCACCCCACCTAACCTTTCCTGTTAAGCAGCCATAGTGTGTTTTCTGCATGTGTGACTCTGTTCTGTTTTATAATTCAGTTCAAGTGTAACTGTTTTTACTTTCCCTGTATAAGTGATATCTTATGAGAAGTGTCCTTTTCTGTGTGACTTATTTCACTTAGAATCGTCGTACCTAAATCCACTCATCATGCTGCTACTAGCCTTATGACATTGATTTCATGGCTGAGTGATATTCCATTGTACATAAGGACCACAACTTCTTTATCCATTTTTCTCTTTCCTGGGATATTTAAGGTGGAATGAATTGGAGGTCCTTGGCAACAGAGCAGCCCTAAACTTTGGTGTGCTTGTGTCTTGCTGATTTTTAATTTTCCCAATTTATACCCCCATGCGTGGAAGTGCCCTATGCGCTCTAAGCTGTGTTTTTTAGATGTTTGAGGACACACCGTACCCTTCTCCAGCGTGGCTGTTGGCAATTTACATCCCGCCCATCAGCGTAGCAAGGCTCCCATTTCTCCATGGCCTGTCCTGCATTTCTGGTTTTGACACTTTTCTCAGCATGGCCCTTTTGACCGATGGGAAGCGAGACTTCTTTGTAGCACTGATTTGCCTTTCCAGGTTGCTTGGTTGGCCAAAAAGGGCGTATGCGTTTTTTCCTGAATATATTCAGGAAAAAACGCATACGTCCTTTTTGGCCAAGGGCCTCATTGTCAACGTTTTGCTGCTTTTCATGTGCTTTAAAGGCGATTCGAATCTACCTCCTGAAATCTGTTTCCTGCAATTCTGCCTTGATTTCAAATCCTCTTCTTTGCCTTCCCTCAATATATTTGTGGACGAGAGTTATCATTTATAACTCTGCAGGTTTGTGAATTGCAGTGCCCTGAAGCTCCATTTTACAACTCGCTTTTTGGGAGCTGGCCGTAAAAGCGCAGGATGGTTTCAGGCCCTGTGCTGGTTCCGGGGGGCAGCTGAGCCTGTGGTTAATTCTTCTTCCTGATGGGAAAATAGAGTGACCTGTGCCTGTCCCAACACCAAGAGCTAGTCTCTCATTGGTTCCCCATCTTCCCATTCATCCTCAGGACAAATTGCAACCTGTACGGAACAGGAGGTTAAAGATGCTGTTGCTCCAAGTAGGGAGATTGCTAGTAAAGTGGCTGGAATGGCGAACCCGAGCACAAGGAGATGAGAAATGAGGTGCGTTTTAGGAACGTTTCCCCATCACACGATGTACCATCTTCTGGGTTTCTCATGCATGTTTTCGATGTAGGAAGATGCCCTTGAACCTCGAGATTTGGGACCCATGGGATGGGTACCACGCAGTATTACTTTAAAGGGTCTGCGTTTGCTCACCCAGCCTCACCAAATCTCGCAGCCCCAAGAGTGTCCACCCTTATGTCTCATCCAGCTGTGGGTCTAGATATGGTCAATCCAGGTTCCATCACAGCCCCTGAACGAATTGTGTAAGAATTTCTCTCTCTTTCACTGTGTTTGTTTCATGGGTTTTTAAAAGTAATTTATTTTTATAATGGGGTTTAGCTGCTTTTCACTGCTGTGTTTATGCCGCTTTACACCCACTTGACACTAACAGAGAGATTTCAATACATAGGTTTTAAGATTATTACTACTCAGATATATCCTTGTGTGGTGAATAGGGGGTGTTGAGTCCAGTTCTCTGAGCAAGGAGTCGGTCTTGTCTATTACATATTGGGTTTATGGAACGGTATCTCAGCTAATTTGAAACCCTTGTTTTATGTATTACCCCACCTCACCTTTCCTGTTAAGCAGCCATAGTGTGTTTTCTGCATGTGTGACTCTGTTCTGTTTTGTAATTCAGTTCAAGTGTAATGGTTTTTACTTTCCCTGTATAAGTGATATCTTATGAGAAGTGTCCTTTTCTGTGTGACTTATTTCACTTAGAATCGTCTGTACCTAAATCCACTCATCATGCTGCTACTAGCCTTAGGACATTGATTTCATGGCTGAGTGATATTCCATTGTACATAAGGACCACCACTTATTTATCCATTTTTATCTTTCCTGGGATATTTAAGGTGGAATGAAGTGGAGGTCCTTGGCAACAGAGCAGCCCTAAACTTTGGTGTGCTTGTGTCTTGCTGATTTTTAACTTTCCCAATTTATACCCCCATGCATGGAAGTGCCCTATGCTCTCTAAGCTGTGTTTTTTAGATGTTTCAGGACACACTGTACCCTTCTCCAGAGTGGCTGTTGGCAATTTACATCCTGCCCATCAGAGTAGCAAGGCTCCCCTTTTTCCATGGCCTGTCCTGCATTTCTGGTTTTGACACTTTTTTCAGCATGGCCCATTTGACCGATGGGAAGCGAGACTTCTTTGTAGCGCTGATTTGCCTTTCCAGGTTGCTTGGTTGGCCAAAAAGGGCGTATGCGTTTTTTCCTGAATATATTCAGGAAAAAACGCATACGCCCTTTTTGGCCAAGGGCATCATTATCAATGTTTTGCCGCTTTTCATGTGCTTTAAAGGCGATTCGAATCTACCTCCTGAAATCTGTTTCCTGCAATTCTGCCTTGATTTCAAATCCTCTTTTTTGCCTTCCCTCAATATATTTGTGGACGAGAGTTATCATTTATAACTCTGCAGGTTTGTGAATTGCAGTGCCCTGAAGCTCCATTTTACAACTCGCTTTTTGGGAGCTGGCCGTAAAAGCGCAGGATGGCTTCAGGCCCTGTTCTCGTTCCGGGGGGCAGGCTGAGCCTGTGGTTAATTCTTCTTCCTGATGGGAAAATAGAGTGCCCTGTGCCTGTCCCAACACCAAGAGCTAGTCTCTCATTGGTTCCCCATCTTCCCGTTCATCCTCAGGACAAATTGCAACCTGTACGGAACAGGAGGTTAAAGGTGCTGATGCTCCAAGTAGGGAGATTGCTAGTAAAGTGGCTGCAATGGCGAACCCGAGCACAAGGAGATGAGAAATGAGGTGCGTTTTAGAAACCTTTCCCCATCACACGGTGTACCATATTCTGGGTTTCTATGCATGTTTTCGATGTAGGAAGATGCCCTTGAACCTGGAGATTTGGGACCCATGGGATGGGTACCACGCAGTATTACTTTAAAGGGTCTGCGTTTACTCACCCAACCTCACCAAACCTCTCAGCCCCAAGAGTGTCCACCCTTATGTCTCATCCAGCTGTGGGTCTAGATATGGTCAATCCAGGTTCCATCACAGCCCCTGAACGAATTGTGTAAGAATTTCTCTCTCTTTCACTGTCTTTGTTTCATGGGGTTTTAAAAGTAATTTATTTTTAGAATGGGGTTTAGCTGCTTTTCACTGCTGTGTTTATGCCGCTTTACACCCACTTCACACACTAACAGAGAGATTTCAATACATAGGTTTGAAGATTATTACTAGTCAGATATATCCTTGTGTGGTGAATAGTGGGTGTTGAGTCCAGTTCTCTGAGCAAGGAGTAGGTCTTGTCTATTACATATTGGGTTTATGGAACGGTATCTCAGCTAATTTGAAACCCTTGTTTTATGTACCACCCCACCTCACCTTTCCTGTTAAGCAGCCATAGTGTGTTTTCTGCATGTGTGACTCTGTTCTGTTTTGTAATTCAGTTCAAGTGTAACGGTTTTTACTTTCCCTGTATAAGTGATATCTTATGAGAAGTGTCCTTTTCTGTGTGACTTATTTCACTTAGAATCGTCTCGTACCTAAATCCACTCATCATGCTGCTACTAGCCTTAGGGCATTGATTTCATGCTGAGTGATATTCCATTGTACATAAGGACCACCACTTATTTATCCATTTTTATCTTTCCTGGGATATTTAAGGTGGAATGAAGTGGAGGTCCTTGGCAACAGAGCAGCCCTAAACTTTGGTGTGCTTGTGTCTTGCTGATTTTTAACTTTCCCAATTTATACCCCCATGCATGGAAGTGCCCTATGCTCTCTAAGCTGTGTTTTTTAGATGTTTCAGGACACACTGTACCCTTCTCCAGAGTGGCTGTTGGCAATTTACATCCCGCCCATCAGCGTAGCAAGGCTCCCATTTCTCCATGGCCTGTCCTGCATTTCTGGTTTTGACACTTATTTCAGCATGGCCCATTTGACCGATGGGAAGCGAGACTTCTTTGTAGCGCTGATTTGCCTTTCCAGGTTGCTTGGCTGGCCAAAAAGGGCGTATGCGTTTTTTCCTGAATATATTCAGGAAAAAACGCATACGCCCTTTTTGGCCAAGGGCATCATTATCAATGTTTTGCCGCTTTTCATGTGCTTTAAAGGCGATTCGAATCTACCTCCTGAAATCTGTTTCCTGCAATTCTGCCTTGATTTCAAATCCTCTTTTTTGCCTTCCCTCAATATATTTGTGGACGAGAGTTATCATTTATAACTCTGCAGGTTTGTGAATTGCAGTGCCCTGAAGCTCCATTTTACAACTCGCTTTTTGGGAGCTGGCCGTAAAAGCGCAGGATGGCTTCAGGCCCTGTTCTCGTTCCGGGGGGCAGGCTGAGCCTGTGGTTAATTCTTCTTCCTGATGGGAAAATAGAGTGCCCTGTGCCTGTCCCAACACCAAGAGCTAGTCTCTCATTGGTTCCCCATCTTCCCGTTCATCCTCAGGACAAATTGCAACCTGTACGGAACAGGAGGTTAAAGGTGCTGATGCTCCAAGTAGGGAGATTGCTAGTAAAGTGGCTGGAATGGCGAACCCGAGCACAAGGAGATGAGAAATGAGGTGCGTTTTAGAAACCTTTCCCCATCACACGGTTTACCATATTCTGGGTTTCTATGCATGTTTTCGATGTAGGAAGATGCCCTTGAACCTGGAGATTTGGGACCCATGGGATGGGTACCACGCAGTATTACTTTAAAGGGTCTGCGTTTACTCACCCAACCTCACCAAACCTCTCAGCCCCAAGAGTGTCCACCCTTATGTCTCATCCAGCTGTGGGTCTAGATATGGTCAATCCAGGTTCCATCACAGCCCCTGAACGAATTGTGTAAGAATTTCTCTCTCTTTCACTGTCTTTGTTTCATGGGGTTTTAAAAGTAATTTATTTTTAGAATGGGGTTTAGCTGCTTTTCACTGCTGTGTTTATGCCGCTTTACACCCACTTCACACACTAACAGAGAGATTTCAATACATAGGTTTGAAGATTATTACTAGTCAGATATATCCTTGTGTGGTGAATAGGGGGTGTTGAGTCCAGTTCTCTGAGCAAGGAGTAGGTCTTGTCTATTACATATTGGGTTTATGGAACGGTATCTCAGCTCATTTGAAACCCTTGTTTTATGTATCACCCCACCTCACCTTTCCTGTTAAGCAGCCATAGTGTGTTTTCTGCATGTGTGACTCTGTTCTGTTTTGTAATTCAGTTCAAGTGTAACGGTTTTTACTTTCCCTGTATAAGTGATATCTTATGAGAAGTGTCCTTTTCTGTGTGACTTATTTCACTTAGAATCGTCTGTACCTAAATCCACTCATCATGCTGCTACTAGCCTTAGGACATTGATTTCATGGCTGAGTGATATTCCATTGTACATAAGGACCACCACTTATTTATCCATTTTTATCTTTCCTGGGATATTTAAGGTGGAATGAATTGGAGGACCTTGGCAACAGAGCAGCCCTAAACTTTGGTGTGCTTGTGTCTTGCTGATTTTTAACTTTCCCAATTTATACCCCCATGCATGGAAGTGCCCTATGCTCTCTAAGCTGTGTTTTTTAGATGTTTCAGGACACACTGTACCCTTCTCCAGAGTGGCTGTTGGCAATTTACATCCCGCCCATCAGCGTAGCAAGGCTCCCATTTCTCCATGGCCTGTCCTGCATTTCTGGTTTTGACACTTATTTCAGCATGGCCCATTTGACCGATGGGAAGCGAGACTTCTTTGTAGCGCTGATTTGCCTTTCCAGGTTGCTTGGCTGGCCAAAAAGGGCGTATGCGTTTTTTCCTGAATATATTCAGGAAAAAACGCATACGCCCTTTTTGGCCAAGGGCATCATTATCAATGTTTTGCCGCTTTTCATGTGCTTTAAAGGCGATTCGAATCTACCTCCTGAAATCTGTTTCCTGCAATTCTGCCTTGATTTCAAACCCTCTTTTTTGCCTTCCCTCAATATATTTGTGGACGAGAGTTATCATTTATAACTCTGCAGGTTTGTGAATTGCAGTGCCCTGAAGCTCCATTTTACAACTCGCTTTTTGGGAGCTGGCCGTAAAAGCGCAGGATGGCTTCAGGCCCTGTTCTCGTTCCGGGGGGCAGGCTGAGCCTGTGGTTAATTCTTCTTCCTGATGGGAAAATAGAGTGCCCTGTGCCTGTCCCAACACCAAGAGCTAGTCTCTCATTGGTTCCCCATCTTCCCGTTCATCCTCAGGACAAATTGCAACCTGTACGGAACAGGAGGTTAAAGGTGCTGATGCTCCAAGTAGGGAGATTGCTAGTAAAGTGGCTGCAATGGCGAACCCGAGCACAAGGAGATGAGAAATGAGGTGCGTTTTAGAAACCTTTCCCCATCACACGGTTTACCATATTCTGGGTTTCTATGCATGTTTTCGATGTAGGAAGATGCCCTTGAACCTGGAGATTTGGGACCCATGGGATGGGTACCACGCAGTATTACTTTAAAGGGTCTGCGTTTACTCACCCAACCTCACCAAACCTCTCAGCCCCAAGAGTGTCCACCCTTATGTCTCATCCAGCTGTGGGTCTAGATATGGTCAATCCAGGTTCCATCACAGCCCCTGAACGAATTGTGTAAGAATTTCTCTCTCTTTCACTGTCTTTGTTTCATGGGGTTTTAAAAGTAATTTATTTTTAGAATGGGGTTTAGCTGCTTTTCACTGCTGTGTTTATGCCGCTTTACACCCACTTCACACACTAACAGAGAGATTTCAATACATAGGTTTGAAGATTATTACTAGTCAGATATATCCTTGTGTGGTGAATAGGGGGTGTTGAGTCCAGTTCTCTGAGCAAGGAGTAGGTCTTGTCTATTACATATTGGGTTTATGGAACGGTATCTCAGCTCATTTGAAACCCTTGTTTTATGTATCACCCCACCTCACCTTTCCTGTTAAGCAGCCATAGTGTGTTTTCTGCATGTGTGACTCTGTTCTGTTTTGTAATTCAGTTCAAGTGTAACGGTTGTTACTTTCCCTGTATAAGTGATATCTTATGAGAAGTGTCCTTTTCTGTGTGACTTATTTCACTTAGAATCGTCTGTACCTAAATCCACTCATCATGCTGCTACTAGCCTTAGGACATTGATTTCATGGCTGAGTGATATTCCATTGTACATAAGGACCACCACTTATTTATCCATTTTTATCTTTCCTGGGATATTTAAGGTGGAATGAATTGGAGGACCTTGGCAACAGAGCAGCCCTAAACTTTGGTGTGCTTGTGTCTTGCTGATTTTTAACTTTCCCAATTTATACCCCCATGCATGGAAGTGCCCTATGCTCTCTAAGCTGTGATTTTTAGATGTTTCAGGACACACTGTACCCTTCTCCAGAGTGGCTGTTGGCAATTTACATCCCACCCATCAGCGTAGCAAGGCTCCCCTTTCTCCATGGCCTGTCCTGCATTTCTGGTTTTGACACTTTTTTCAGCATGGCCCATTTGACCGATGGGAAGCGAGACTTCTTTGTAGCGCTGATTTGCCTTTCCAGGTTGCTTGGTTGGCCAAAAAGGGCGTATGCGGTTTTTTCCTGAATATATTCAGGAAAAAACGCATACGCCCTTTTTGGCCAAGGGCATCATTATCAATGTTTTGCCGCTTTTCATGTGCTTTAAAGGCGATTCGAATCTACCTCCTGAAATCTGTTTCCTGCAATTCTGCCTTGATTTCAAATCCTCTTTTTTGCCTTCCCTCAATATATTTGTGGACGAGAGTTATCATTTATAACTCTGCAGGTTTGTGAATTGCAGTGCCCTGAAGCTCCATTTTACAACTCGCTTTTTGGGAGCTGGCCGTAAAAGCGCAGGATGGCTTCAGGCCCTGTTCTCGTTCCGGGGGGCAGGCTGAGCCTGTGGTTAATTCTTCTTCCTGATGGGAAAATAGAGTGCCCTGTGCCTGTCCCAACACCAAGAGCTAGTCTCTCATTGGTTCCCCATCTTCCCGTTCATCCTCAGGACAAATTGCAACCTGTACGGAACAGGAGGTTAAAGGTGCTGATGCTCCAAGTAGGGAGATTGCTAGTAAAGTGGCTGCAATGGCGAACCCGAGCACAAGGAGATGAGAAATGAGGTGCGTTTTAGAAACCTTTCCCCATCACACGGTGTACCATATTCTGGGTTTCTATGCATGTTTTCGATGTAGGAAGATGCCCTTGAACCTGGAGATTTGGGACCCATGGGATGGGTACCACGCAGTATTACTTTAAAGGGTCTGCGTTTACTCACCCAACCTCACCAAACCTCTCAGCCCCAAGAGTGTCCACCCTTATGTCTCATCCAGCTGTGGGTCTAGATATGGTCAATCCAGGTTCCATCACAGCCCCTGAACGAATTGTGTAAGAATTTCTCTCTCTTTCACTGTCTTTGTTTCATGGGGTTTTAAAAGTAATTTATTTTTAGAATGGGGTTTAGCTGCTTTTCACTGCTGTGTTTATGCCGCTTTACACCCACTTCACACACTAACAGAGAGATTTCAATACATAGGTTTGAAGATTATTACTAGTCAGATATATCCTTGTGTGGTGAATAGTGGGTGTTGAGTCCAGTTCTCTGAGCAAGGAGTAGGTCTTGTCTATTACATATTGGGTTTATGGAACGGTATCTCAGCTCATTTGAAACCCTTGTTTTATGTATCACCCCACCTCACCTTTCCTGTTAAGCAGCCATAGTGTGTTTTCTGCATGTGTGACTCTGTTCTGTTTTGTAATTCAGTTCAAGTGTAACGGTTTTTACTTTCCCTGTATAAGTGATATCTTATGAGAAGTGTCCTTTTCTGTGTGACTTATTTCACTTAGAATCGTCTCGTACCTAAATCCACTCATCATGCTGCTACTAGCCTTAGGACATTGATTTCATGGCTGAGTGATATTCCATTGTACATAAGGACCACCACTTATTTATCCATTTTTATCTTTCCTGGGATATTTAAGGTGGAATGAAGTGGAGGACCTTGGCAACAGAGCAGCCCTAAACTTGGTGTGCTTGTGTCTTGCTGATTTTTAACTTTCCCAATTTATACCCCCATGCATGGAAGTGCCCTATGCTCTCTAAGCTGTGTTTTTTAGATGTTTCAGGACACACTGTACCCTTCTCCAGAGTGGCTGTTGGCAATTTACATCCTGCCCATCAGCGTAGCAAGGCTCCCATTTCTCCATGGCCTGTCCTGCATTTCTGGTTTTGACACTTATTTCAGCATGGCCCATTTGACCGATGGGAAGCGAGACTTCTTTGTAGCGCTGATTTGCCTTTCCAGGTTGCTTGGCTGGCCAAAAAGGGCGTATGCGTTTTTTCCTGAATATATTCAGGAAAAAACGCATACGCCCTTTTTGGCCAAGGGCATCATTATCAATGTTTTGCAGCTTTTCATGTGCTTTAAAGGCGATTCGAATCTACCTCCTGAAATCTGTTTCCTGCAATTCTGCCTTGATTTCAAATCCTCTTTTTTGCCTTCCCTCAATATATTTGTGGACGAGAGTTATCATTTATAACTCTGCAGGTTTGTGAATTGCAGTGCCCTGAAGCTCCATTTTACAACTCGCTTTTTGGGAGCTGGCCGTAAAAGCGCAGGATGGCTTCAGGCCCTGTTCTCGTTCCGGGGGGCAGGCTGAGCCTGTGGTTAATTCTTCTTCCTGATGGGAAAATAGAGTGCCCTGTGCCTGTCCCAACACCAAGAGCTAGTCTCTCATTGGTTCCCCATCTTCCCGTTCATCCTCAGGACAAATTGCAACCTGTACGGAACAGGAGGTTAAAGGTGCTGATGCTCCAAGTAGGGAGATTGCTAGTAAAGTGGCTGCAATGGCGAACCCGAGCACAAGGAGATGAGAAATGAGGTGCGTTTTAGAAACCTTTCCCCATCACACGGTGTACCATATTCTGGGTTTCTATGCATGTTTTCGATGTAGGAAGATGCCCTTGAACCTGGAGATTTGGGACCCATGGGATGGGTACCACGCAGTATTACTTTAAAGGGTCTGCGTTTACTCACCCAACCTCACCAAACCTCTCAGCCCCAAGAGTGTCCACCCTTATGTCTCATCCAGCTGTGGGTCTAGATATGGTCAATCCAGGTTCCATCACAGCCCCTGAACGAATTGTGTAAGAATTTCTCTCTCTTTCACTGTCTTTGTTTCATGGGGTTTTAAAAGTAATTTATTTTTAGAATGGGGTTTAGCTGCTTTTCACTGCTGTGTTTATGCCGCTTTACACCCACTTCACACACTAACAGAGAGATTTCAATACATAGGTTTTAAGATTATTACTAGTCAGATATATCCTTGTGTGGTGAATAGGGGGTGTTGAGTCCAGTTCTCTGAGCAAGGAGTAGGTCTTGTCTATTACATATTGGGTTTATGGAACGGTATCTCAGCTCATTTGAAACCCTTGTTTTATGTATCACCCCACCTCACCTTTCCTGTTAAGCAGCCATAGTGTGTTTTCTGCATGTGTGACTCTGTTCTGTTTTGTAATTCAGTTCAAGTGTAACGGTTTTTACTTTCCCTGTATAAGTGATATCTTATGAGAAGTGTCCTTTTCTGTGTGACTTATTTCACTTAGAATCGTCTGTACCTAAATCCACTCATCATGCTGCTACTAGCCTTAGGACATTGATTTCATGGCTGAGTGATATTCCATTGTACATAAGGACCACCACTTATTTATCCATTTTTATCTTTCCTGGGATATTTAAGGTGGAATGAATTGGAGGACCTTGGCAACAGAGCAGCCCTAAACTTTGGTGTGCTTGTGTCTTGCTGATTTTTAACTTTCCCAATTTATACCCCCATGCATGGAAGTGCCCTATGCTCTCTAAGCTGTGATTTTTAGATGTTTCAGGACACACTGTACCCTTCTCCAGAGTGGCTGTTGGCAATTTACATCCCACCCATCAGCGTAGCAAGGCTCCCCTTTCTCCATGGCCTGTCCTGCATTTCTGGTTTTGACACTTTTTTCAGCATGGCCCATTTGACCGATGGGAAGCGAGACTTCTTTGTAGCGCTGATTTGCCTTTCCAGGTTGCTTGGTTGGCCAAAAAGGGCGTATGCGTTTTTTCCTGAATATATTCAGGAAAAAACGCATACGCCCTTTTTGGCCAAGGGCATCATTATCAATGTTTTGCCGCTTTTCATGTGCTTTAAAGGCGATTCGAATCTACCTCCTGAAATCTGTTTCCTGCAATTCTGCCTTGATTTCAAATCCTCTTTTTTGCCTTCCCTCAATATATTTGTGGACGAGAGTTATCATTTATAACTCTGCAGGTTTGTGAATTGCAGTGCCCTGAAGCTCCATTTTACAACTCGCTTTTTGGGAGCTGGCCGTAAAAGCGCAGGATGGCTTCAGGCCCTGTTCTCGTTCCGGGGGGCAGGCTGAGCCTGTGGTTAATTCTTCTTCCTGATGGGAAAATAGAGTGCCCTGTGCCTGTCCCAACACCAAGAGCTAGTCTCTCATTGGTTCCCCATCTTCCCGTTCATCCTCAGGACAAATTGCAACCTGTACGGAACAGGAGGTTAAAGGTGCTGATGCTCCAAGTAGGGAGATTGCTAGTAAAGTGGCTGCAATGGCGAACCCGAGCACAAGGAGATGAGAAATGAGGTGCGTTTTAGAAACCTTTCCCCATCACACGGTGTACCATATTCTGGGTTTCTATGCATGTTTTCGATGTAGGAAGATGCCCTTGAACCTGGAGATTTGGGACCCATGGGATGGGTACCACGCAGTATTACTTTAAAGGGTCTGCGTTTACTCACCCAACCTCACCAAACCTCTCAGCCCCAAGAGTGTCCACCCTTATGTCTCATCCAGCTGTGGGTCTAGATATGGTCAATCCAGGTTCCATCACAGCCCCTGAACGAATTGTGTAAGAATTTCTCTCTCTTTCACTGTCTTTGTTTCATGGGGTTTTAAAAGTAATTTATTTTTAGAATGGGGTTTAGCTGCTTTTCACTGCTGTGTTTATGCCGCTTTACACCCACTTCACACACTAACAGAGAGATTTCAATACATAGGTTTGAAGATTATTACTAGTCAGATATATCCTTGTGTGGTGAATAGGGGGTGTTGAGTCCAGTTCTCTGAGCAAGGAGTAGGTCTTGTCTATTACATATTGGGTTTATGGAACGGTATCTCAGCTCATTTGAAACCCTTGTTTTATGTATCACCCCACCTCACCTTTCCTGTTAAGCAGCCATAGTGTGTTTTCTGCATGTGTGACTCTGTTCTGTTTTGTAATTCAGTTCAAGTGTAACGGTTTTTACTTTCCCTGTATAAGTGATATCTTATGAGAAGTGTCCTTTTCTGTGTGACTTATTTCACTTAGAATCGTCTGTACCTAAATCCACTCATCATGCTGCTACTAGCCTTAGGACATTGATTTCATGGCTGAGTGATATTCCATTGTACATAAGGACCACCACTTATTTATCCATTTTTATCTTTCCTGGGATATTTAAGGTGGAATGAATTGGAGGACCTTGGCAACAGAGCAGCCCTAAACTTTGGTGTGCTTGTGTCTTGCTGATTTTTAACTTTCCCAATTTATACCCCCATGCATGGAAGTGCCCTATGCTCTCTAAGCTGTGATTTTTAGATGTTTCAGGACACACTGTACCCTTCTCCAGAGTGGCTGTTGGCAATTTACATCCCACCCATCAGCGTAGCAAGGCTCCCCTTTCTCCATGGCCTGTCCTGCATTTCTGGTTTTGACACTTTTTTCAGCATGGCCCATTTGACCGATGGGAAGCGAGACTTCTTTGTAGCGCTGATTTGCCTTTCCAGGTTGCTTGGTTGGCCAAAAAGGGCGTATGCGGTTTTTTCCTGAATATATTCAGGAAAAAACGCATACGCCCTTTTTGGCCAAGGGCATCATTATCAATGTTTTGCCGCTTTTCATGTGCTTTAAAGGCGATTCGAATCTACCTCCTGAAATCTGTTTCCTGCAATTCTGCCTTGATTTCAAATCCTCTTTTTTGCCTTCCCTCAATATATTTGTGGACGAGAGTTATCATTTATAACTCTGCAGGTTTGTGAATTGCAGTGCCCTGAAGCTCCATTTTACAACTCGCTTTTTGGGAGCTGGCCGTAAAAGCGCAGGATGGCTTCAGGCCCTGTTCTCGTTCCGGGGGGCAGGCTGAGCCTGTGGTTAATTCTTCTTCCTGATGGGAAAATAGAGTGCCCTGTGCCTGTCCCAACACCAAGAGCTAGTCTCTCATTGGTTCCCCATCTTCCCGTTCATCCTCAGGACAAATTGCAACCTGTACGGAACAGGAGGTTAAAGGTGCTGATGCTCCAAGTAGGGAGATTGCTAGTAAAGTGGCTGCAATGGCGAACCCGAGCACAAGGAGATGAGAAATGAGGTGCGTTTTAGAAACCTTTCCCCATCACACGGTGTACCATATTCTGGGTTTCTATGCATGTTTTCGATGTAGGAAGATGCCCTTGAACCTGGAGATTTGGGACCCATGGGATGGGTACCACACAGTATTACTTTAAAGGGTCTGCATTTGCTCACCCAACCTCACCAAACCTCTCAGCCCCAAGAGTGTCCACCCTTATGTCTCATCCAGCTGTGGGTCTAGATATGGTCAATCCGGGTTGCATCACAGCCCCTGAACGAATTGTGTAAGAATTTCTCTCTCTTTCTCTGTCTTTGTTTCATGGGTTTTAAAAAGTAATTTATGTTTATAATGGGGTTTAGCTGCTTTTCACTGCTGTGTTTATACCGCTTTACACCCACTTGACACACTAACAGAGAGATTTCAATACATAGGTTTTAAGATTATTACTAGTCAGATATATCCTTGTGTGGTGAATAGGGGGTGTTGAGTCCAGTTCTCTGAGCAAGGAGTCGGTCTTCTCTATTACATATTGGGTTTATGGAACGGTATCTCAGCTAATTTGAAACCCTTGTTTTATGTATCACCCCACCTCACCTTCCCTGATAAGCAGCCATAGTGTGTTTTCTGCATGTGTGACTCTGTTCTGTTTTGTATTTCAGTTCAAGTGTAACGGTTTTTACTTTCCCTGTATAAGTGATATCTTATGAGAAGTGTCCTTTTCTGTGTGACTTATTTCACTTACAATCGTCGTACCTAAATCCACTCATCATGCTGCTACTAGCCTTATGACATTGATTTCATGGCTGAGTGATATTCCATTGTACATAAGGACCACAACTTCTTTATCCATTTTTCTCTTTCCTGGGATATTTAAGGTGGAATGAAGTGGAGGTCCTTGGCAACAGAGCAGCCCTAAACTTTGGTGTGCTTGTGTCTTGCTGATTTTTAATTTTCCCAATTTATACCCCCAGGCATGGAAGTGCCCTCAGCGCTCTAAGCTGTGTTTTTTAGATATTTCAGGACACACCATACCTTCTCCAGAGTGGCTGTTGGCAATTTACATCCCGCCCTTCAGCATAGCAAGGCTCCCATTTCTCCATGGCCTGTCCTGCATTTCTGGTTTTGACACTTTTCTCAGCATGGCCCTTTTGACCGATGGGAAGCGAGACTTCTTTGTAGCACTGATTTGCCTTTCCAGGTTGCTTGGTTGGCCAAAAAGGGCATATGCGTTTTTTCCTGAATATATTCAGGAAAAAACGCATACGTCCTTTTTGGCGAAGGGCCTCATTGTCAACGTTTTGCTGCTTTTCATGTGCTTTAAAGGCGATTCGAATCTACCTCCTGAAATCAGTTTCCTGCAATTCTGCCTTGATTTCAAACCCTCTTCTTTGCCTTCCCTCAATATATTTGTGGACGAGAGTTATCATTTATAACTCTGCAGGTTTGTGAATTGCAGTGCCCTGAAGCTCCATTTTACAACTCGCTTTTTGGGAGCTGGCCGTAAAAGCGCAGGATGGCTTCAGGCCCTGTTCTGGTTCCGGGGGGCAGGCTGAGCCTGTGGTTAATTCTTCTCCCTGATGGGAAAATAGAGTGACCTGTGCCTGTCCCAACACCAAGAGCTAGTCTCTCATTGGTTCCCCGTCTTCCCATTCATCCTCAGGACAAATTGCAACCTGTACGGAACAGGAGGTTAAAGATGCTGTTGCTCCAAGTAGGGAGATTGCTAGTAAAGTGGCTGGAATGGCGAACCCGAGCTCAAGGAGATGAGAAATGAGGTGCGTTTTAGGAATCTTTCCCCATCACACCGTGTACCAACTTCTTGGTTTCTCATGCATGTTTTCGATGTAGGAAGATGCCCTTGAACCTGGAGATTTGGGACCCATGGGATGGGTACCACACAGTATTACTTTAAAGGGTCTGCATTTGCTCACCCAACCTCACCAAACCTCTCAGCCCCAAGAGTGTCCACCCTTATGTCTCATCCAGCTGTGGGTCTAGATATGGTCAATCCGGGTTGCATCACAGCCCCTGAACGAATTGTGTAAGAATTTCTCTCTCTTTCTCTGTCTTTGTTTCATGGGTTTTAAAAAGTAATTTATGTTTATAATGGGGTTTAGCTGCTTTTCACTGCTGTGTTTATACCGCTTTACACCCACTTGACACACTAACAGAGAGATTTCAATACATAGGTTTTAAGATTATTACTAGTCAGATATATCCTTGTGTGGTGAATAGGGGGTGTTGAGTCCAGTTCTCTGAGCAAGGAGTCGGTCTTCTCTATTACATATTGGGTTTATGGAACGGTATCTCAGCTAATTTGAAACCCTTGTTTTATGTATCACCCCACCTCACCTTCCCTGATAAGCAGCCATAGTGTGTTTTCTGCATGTGTGACTCTGTTCTGTTTTGTATTTCAGTTCAAGTGTAACGGTTTTTACTTTCCCTGTATAAGTGATATCTTATGAGAAGTGTCCTTTTCTGTGTGACTTATTTCACTTACAATCGTCGTACCTAAATCCACTCATCATGCTGCTACTAGCCTTATGACATTGATTTCATGGCTGAGTGATATTCCATTGTACATAAGGACCACAACTTCTTTATCCATTTTTCTCTTTCCTGGGATATTTAAGGTGGAATGAAGTGGAGGTCCTTGGCAACAGAGCAGCCCTAAACTTTGGTGTGCTTGTGTCTTGCTGATTTTTAATTTTCCCAATTTATACCCCCATGCGTGGAAGTGCCCTTAGCGCTCTAAGCTGTGTTTTTTAGATATTTCAGGACACACCATACCTTCTCCAGAGTGGCTGTTGGCAATTTACATCCCGCCCTTCAGCATAGCAAGGCTCCCATTTCTCCATGGCCTGTCCTGCATTTCTGGTTTTGACACTTTTCTCAGCATGGCCCTTTTGACCGATGGGAAGCGAGACTTCTTTGTAGCACTGATTTGCCTTTCCAGGTTGCTTGGTTGGCCAAAAAGGGCGTATGCGTTTTTTCCTGAATATATTCAGGAAAAAACGCATACGTCCTTTTTGGCGAAGGGCCTCATTGTCAACGTTTTGCTGCTTTTCATGTGCTTTAAAGGCGATTCGAATCTACCTCCTGAAATCAGTTTCCTGCAATTCTGCCTTGATTTCAAACCCTCTTCTTTGCCTTCCCTCAATATATTTGTGGACGAGAGTTATCATTTATAACTCTGCAGGTTTGTGAATTGCAGTGCCCTGAAGCTCCATTTTACAACTCGCTTTTTGGGAGCTGGCCGTAAAAGCGCAGGATGGCTTCAGGCCCTGTTCTGGTTCCGGGGGGCAGGCTGAGCCTGTGGTTAATTCTTCTCCCTGATGGGAAAATAGAGTGACCTGTGCCTGTCCCAACACCAAGAGCTAGTCTCTCATTGGTTCCCCATCTTCCCATTCATCCTCAGGACAAATTGCAACCTGTACGGAACAGGAGGTTAAAGATGCTGTTGCTCCAAGTAGGGAGATTGCTAGTAAAGTGGCTGGAATGGCGAAGCCGAGCACAAGGAGATGAGAAATGATGTGCGTTTTAGAAACCTTTCCCCATCACACGGTGTACCATCTTCTGGGTTTCTCATGCATGTTTTCGATGTAGGAAGATGCCCTTGAACCTCGAGATTTGGGACCCATGGGATGGGTACCATGCAGTATTACTTTAAAGGGTCTGCGTTTGCTCACCCAACCTCACCAAACCGCTCAGCCCCAAGAGTGTCCACCCTTATGTCTCATCCAGCTGTGGGTCTAGATATGGTCAATCCAGGTTCCATCACAGCCCCTGAACGAATTGTGTAAGAATTTCTCTCTCTTTCACTGTCTTTGTTTCATGGGTTTTTAAAAGTAATTTATTTTTATAATGGGGTTTAGCTGCTTTTCACTGCTGTGTTTATGCCGCTTTACACCCACTTGACACTAACAGAGAGATTTCAATACATAGGTTTTAAGATTATTACTACTCAGATATATCCTTGTGTGGTGAATAGGGGGTGTTGAGTCCAGTTCTCTGAGCAAGGAGTCGGTCTTGTCTATTACATATTGGGTTTATGGAACGGTATCTCAGCTAATTTGAAACCCTTGTTTTATGTATTACCCCACCTCACCTTTCCTGTTAAGCAGCCATAGTGTGTTTTCTGCATGTGTGACTCTGTTCTGTTTTGTAATTCAGTTCAAGTGTAATGGTTTTTACTTTCCCTGTATAAGTGATATCTTATGAGAAGTGTCCTTTTCTGTGTGACTTATTTCACTTAGAATCGTCGTACCTAAATCCACTCATCATGCTGCTACTAGCCTTATGACATTGATTTCATGGCTGAGTGATATTCCATTGTACATAAGGACCACAACTTCTTCATCCATTTTTCTCTTTCTGGGATATTGAAGGTGGAATGAAGTGGAGGTCCTTGGCAACAGAGCAGCCCTAAACTTTGGTGTGCTTGTGTCTTGCTGATTTTTAATTTTCCCAATTTATACCCCCATGCGTGGAAGTGCCCTATGCGCTCTAAGCTGTGTTTTTTAGATGTTTCAGGACACACCGTACCCTTCTCCAGGGTGGCTGTTGGCAATTTACATTCCGCCCATCAGCGTAGCAAGGCTCCCATTTCTCCATGGCCTGTTCTGCATTTCTGGTTTTGACACTTTTCTCAGCATGGCCCTTTTGACCGATGGGAAGCGAGACTTCTTTGTAGCACTGATTTGCCTTTCCAGGTTGCTTGGTTGGCCAAAAAGGGCGTATGCGTTATTTCCTGAATATATTCAGGAAAAAACGCATACGCCCTTTTTGGCCAAGGGCCTCATTGTCAACGTTTTGCTGCTTTTCATGTGCTTTAAAGGCGATTCGAATCTACCTCCTGAAATCTGTTTCCTGCAATTCTGCCTTGATTTCAAACCCTCTTCTTTGCCTTCCCTCAATATATTTGTGGACGAGAGTTATCATTTATAACTCTGCAGGTTTGTGAATTGCAGTGCCCTGAAGCTCCATTTTACAACTCGCTTTTTGGGAGCTGGCCGTAAAAGCGCAGGATGGCTTCAGGCCCTGTTCTGGTTCCGGGGGGCAGGCTGAGCCTGTGGTTAATTCTTCTCCCTGATGGGAAAATAGAGTGACCTGTGCCTGTCCCAACACCAAGAGCTAGTCTCTCATTGGTTCTCCATCTTCCCATTCATCCTCAGGACAAATTGCAACCTGTACGGAACAGGAGGTTAAAGATGCTGTTGCTCCAAGTAGGGAGATTGCTAGTAAAGTGGCTGGAATGGCGAACCCGAGCACAAGGAGATGAGAAATGATGTGCGTTATAGAAACCTTTCCCCATCACACGGTGTACCATCTTCTGGGTTTCTCATGCATGTTTTCGATGTAGGAAGATGCCCTTGAACCTCGAGATTTGGGACCCATGGGATGGGTACCATGCAGTATTACTTTAAAGGGTCTGCGTTTGCTCACCCAACCTCACCAAACCGCTCAGCCCCAAGAGTGTCCACCCTTATGTCTCATCCAGCTGTGGGTCTAGATATGGTCAATCCAGGTTCCATCACAGCCCCTGAACGAATTGTGTAAGAATTTCTCTCTCTTTCTCTGTCTTTGTTTCATGGGTTTTTAAAAGTAATTTATTTTTATAATGGGGTTTAGCTGCTTTTCACTGCTGTGTTTATGCCGCTTTACACCCACTTGACACACTAACAGAGAGATTTCAATACATAGGTTTTAAGATTATTACTACTCAGATATATCCTTGTGTGGTGAATAGGCGGTGTTGAGTCCAGTTCTCTGAGCAAGGAGTTGGTCTTGTCTATTACATATTGGGATTATGGAACGGTATCTCAGCTCATTTGAAACCCTTGTTTTATATATCACCCCACCTAACCTTTCCTGTTAAGCAGCCATAGTGTGTTTTCTGCATGTGTGACTCTGTTCTGTTTTATAATTCAGTTCAAGTGTAACTGTTTTTACTTTCCCTGTATAAGTGATATCTTATGAGAAGTGTCCTTTTCTGTGTGACTTATTTCACTTAGAATCGTCGTACCTAAATCCACTCATCATGCTGCTACTAGCCTTATGACATTGATTTCATGGCTGAGTGATATTCCATTGTACATAAGGACCACAACTTCTTTATCCATTTTTCTCTTTCCTGGGATATTTAAGGTGGAATGAAGTGGAGGTCCTTGGCAACAGAGCAGCCCTAAACTTTGGTGTGCTTGTGTCTTGCTGATTTTTAATTTTCCCAATTTATACCCCCATGCGTGGAAGTGCCCTATGCGCTCTAAGCTGTGTTTTTTAGATGTTTCAGGACACACCGTACCCTTCTCCAGCGTGGCTGTTGGCAATTTACATCCCGCCCATCAGCGTAGCAAGGCTCCCATTTCTCCATGGCCTGTCCTGCATTTCTGGTTTTGACACTTTTCTCAGCATGGCCCTTTTGACCGATGGGAAGCGAGACTTCTTTGTAGCACTGATTTGCCTTTCCAGGTTGCTTGGTTGGCCAAAAAGGGCGTATGCGTTTTTTCCTGAATATATTCAGGAAAAAACGCATACGTCCTTTTTGGCCAATGGCCTCATTGTCAACGTTTTGCTGCTTTTCATGTGCTTTAAAGGCGATTCGAATCTACCTCCTGAAATCTGTTTCCTGCAATTCTGCCTTGATTTCAAATCCTCTTCTTTGCCTTCCTTCAATATATTTGTGGACGAGAGTTATCATTTATAACTCTGCAGGTTTGTGAATTGCAGTGCCCTGAAGCTCCATTTTACAACTCGCTTTTTGGGAGCTGGCCGTAAAAGCGCAGGATGGTTTCAGGCCCTGTGCTGGTTCCGGGGGGCAGCTGAGCCTGTGGTTAATTCTTCTTCCTGATGGGAAAATAGAGTGACCTGTGCCTGTCCCAACACCAAGAGCTAGTCTCTCATTGGTTCCCCATCTTCCCATTCATCCTCAGGACAAATTGCAACCTGTACGGAACAGGAGGTTAAAGATGCTGTTGCTCCAAGTAGGGAGATTGCTAGTAAAGTGGCTGGAATGGCGAACCCAAGCACAAGGAGATGAGAAATGAGGTGCGTTTTAGGAACGTTTCCCCATCACACGGTGTACCATCTTCTGGGTTTCTCATGCATGTTTTCGATGTAGGAAGATGCCCTTGAACCTCGAGATTTGGGACCCATGGGATGGGTACCACGCAGTATTACTTTAAAGGGTCTGCGTTTGCTCACCCAGCCTCACCAAATCTCGCAGCCCCAAGAGTGTCCACCCTTATGTCTCATCCAGCTGTGGGTCTAGATATGGTCAATCCAGGTTCCATCACAGCCCCTGAACGAATTGTGTAAGAATTTCTCTCTCTTTCACTGTGTTTGTTTCATGGGTTTTTAAAAGTAATTTATTTTTATAATGGGGTTTAGCTGCTTTTCACTGCTGTGTTTATGCCGCTTTACACCCACTTGACACTAACAGAGAGATTTCAATACATAGGTTTTAAGATTATTACTACTCAGATATATCCTTGTGTGGTGAATAGGGGGTGTTGAGTCCAGTTCTCTGAGCAAGGAGTCGGTCTTATCTATTACATATTGGGTTTATGGAACGGTATCTCAGCTAATTTGAAACCCTTGTTTTATGTATTACCCCACCTCACCTTTCCTGTTAAGCAGCCATAGTGTGTTTTCTGCATGTGTGACTCTGTTCTGTTTTGTAATTCAGTTCAAATGTAATGGTTTTTACTTTCCCTGTATAAGTGATATCTTATGAGAAGTGTCCTTTTCTGTGTGACTTATTTCACTTAGAATCGTCGTACCTAAATCCACTCATCATGCTGCTACTAGCCTTATGACATTGATTTCATGGCTGAGTGATATTCCATTGTACATAAGGACCACAACTTCTTTATCCATTTTTCTCTTTCCTGGGATATTGAAGGTGGAATGAAGTGGAGGTCCTTGGCAACAGAGCAGCCCTAAACTTTGGTGTGCTTGTGTCTTGCTGATTTTTAATTTTCCCAATTTATACCCCCATGCGTGGAAGTGCCCTATGCGCTCTAAGCTGTGTTTTTTAGATGTTTCAGGACACACTGTACCCTTCTCCAGGGTGGCTGTTGGCAATTTACATTCCGCCCATCAGCGTAGCAAGGCTCCCATTTCTCCATGGCCTGTTCTGCATTTCTGGTTTTGACACTTTTCTCAGCATGGCCCTTTTGACCGATGGGAAGCGAGACTTCTTTGTAGCACTGATTTGCCTTTCCAGGTTGCTTGGTTGGCCAAAAAGGGCGTATGCGTTATTTCCTGAATATATTCAGGAAAAAACGCATACGCCCTTTTTGGCCAAGGGCCTCATTGTCAACGTTTTGCTGCTTTTCATGTGCTTTAAAGGCGATTCGAATCTACCTCCTGAAATCTGTTTCCTGCAATTCTGCCTTGATTTCAAACCCTCTTCTTTGCCTTCCCTCAATATATTTGTGGACGAGAGTTATCATTTATAACTCTGCAGGTTTGTGAATTGCAGTGCCCTGAAGCTCCATTTTACAACTCGCTTTTTGGGAGCTGGCCGTAAAAGCGCAGGATGGCTTCAGGCCCTGTTCTGGTTCCGGGGGGCAGGCTGAGCCTGTGGTTAATTCTTCTCCCTGATGGGAAAATAGAGTGACCTGTGCCTGTCCCAACACCAAGAGCTAGTCTCTCATTGGTTCTCCATCTTCCCATTCATCCTCAGGACAAATTGCAACCTGTACGGAACAGGAGGTTAAAGATGCTGTTGCTCCAAGTAGGGAGATTGCTAGTAAAGTGGCTGGAATGGCGAACCCGAGCACAAGGAGATGAGAAATGATGTGCGTTATAGAAACCTTTCCCCATCACACGGTGTACCATCTTCTGGGTTTCTCATGCATGTTTTCGATGTAGGAAGATGCCCTTGAACCTCGAGATTTGGGACCCATGGGATGGGTACCATGCAGTATTACTTTAAAGGGTCTGCGTTTGCTCACCCAACCTCACCAAACCGCTCAGCCCCAAGAGTGTCCACCCTTATGTCTCATCCAGCTGTGGGTCTAGATATGGTCAATCCAGGTTCCATCACAGCCCCTGAACGAATTGTGTAAGAATTTCTCTCTCTTTCTCTGTCTTTGTTTCATGGGTTTTTAAAAGTAATTTATTTTTATAATGGGGTTTAGCTGCTTTTCACTGCTGTGTTTATGCCGCTTTACACCCACTTGACACACTAACAGAGAGATTTCAATACATAGGTTTTAAGATTATTACTACTCAGATATATCCTTGTGTGGTGAATAGGCGGTGTTGAGTCCAGTTCTCTGAGCAAGGAGTTGGTCTTGTCTATTACATATTGGGATTATGGAACGGTATCTCAGCTCATTTGAAACCCTTGTTTTATATATCACCCCACCTAACCTTTCCTGTTAAGCAGCCATAGTGTGTTTTCTGCATGTGTGACTCTGTTCTGTTTTATAATTCAGTTCAAGTGTAACTGTTTTTACTTTCCCTGTATAAGTGATATCTTATGAGAAGTGTCCTTTTCTGTGTGACTTATTTCACTTAGAATCGTCGTACCTAAATCCACTCATCATGCTGCTACTAGCCTTATGACATTGATTTCATGGCTGAGTGATATTCCATTGTACATAAGGACCACAACTTCTTTATCCATTTTTCTCTTTCCTGGGATATTTAAGGTGGAATGAAGTGGAGGTCCTTGGCAACAGAGCAGCCCTAAACTTTGGTGTGCTTGTGTCTTGCTGATTTTTAATTTTCCCAATTTATACCCCCATGCGTGGAAGTGCCCTATGCGCTCTAAGCTGTGTTTTTTAGATGTTTCAGGACACACCGTACCCTTCTCCAGCGTGGCTGTTGGCAATTTACATCCCGCCCATCAGCGTAGCAAGGCTCCCATTTCTCCATGGCCTGTCCTGCATTTCTGGTTTTGACACTTTTCTCAGCATGGCCCTTTTGACCGATGGGAAGCGAGACTTCTTTGTAGCACTGATTTGCCTTTCCAGGTTGCTTGGTTGGCCAAAAAGGGCGTATGCGTTTTTTCCTGAATATATTCAGGAAAAAACGCATACGTCCTTTTTGGCCAATGGCCTCATTGTCAACGTTTTGCTGCTTTTCATGTGCTTTAAAGGCGATTCGAATCTACCTCCTGAAATCTGTTTCCTGCAATTCTGCCTTGATTTCAAATCCTCTTCTTTGCCTTCCTTCAATATATTTGTGGACGAGAGTTATCATTTATAACTCTGCAGGTTTGTGAATTGCAGTGCCCTGAAGCTCCATTTTACAACTCGCTTTTTGGGAGCTGGCCGTAAAAGCGCAGGATGGTTTCAGGCCCTGTGCTGGTTCCGGGGGGCAGCTGAGCCTGTGGTTAATTCTTCTTCCTGATGGGAAAATAGAGTGACCTGTGCCTGTCCCAACACCAAGAGCTAGTCTCTCATTGGTTCCCCATCTTCCCATTCATCCTCAGGACAAATTGCAACCTGTACGGAACAGGAGGTTAAAGATGCTGTTGCTCCAAGTAGGGAGATTGCTAGTAAAGTGGCTGGAATGGCGAACCCAAGCACAAGGAGATGAGAAATGAGGTGCGTTTTAGGAACGTTTCCCCATCACACGGTGTACCATCTTCTGGGTTTCTCATGCATGTTTTCGATGTAGGAAGATGCCCTTGAACCTCGAGATTTGGGACCCATGGGATGGGTACCACGCAGTATTACTTTAAAGGGTCTGCGTTTGCTCACCCAGCCTCACCAAATCTCGCAGCCCCAAGAGTGTCCACCCTTATGTCTCATCCAGCTGTGGGTCTAGATATGGTCAATCCAGGTTCCATCACAGCCCCTGAACGAATTGTGTAAGAATTTCTCTCTCTTTCACTGTGTTTGTTTCATGGGTTTTTAAAAGTAATTTATTTTTAGAATGGGGTTTAGCTGCTTTTCACTGCTGTGTTTATGCCGCTTTACACCCACTTGACACACTAACAGAGAGATTTCAATACATAGGTTTTAAGATTATTACTAGTCAGATATATCCTTGTGTGGTGAATAGGGGGTGTTGAGTCCAGTTCTCTGAGCAAGGAGTAGGTCTTGTCTATTACATATTGGGTTTATGGAACGGTATCTCAGCTCATTTGAAACCCTTGTTTTATGTATCACCCCACCTCACCTTTCCTGTTAAGCAGCCATAGTGTGTTTTCTGCATGTGTGACTCTGTTCTGTTTTGTAATTCAGTTCAAATGTAATGGTTTTTACTTTCCCTGTATAAGTGATATCTTATGAGAAGTGTCCTTTTCTGTGTGACTTATTTCACTTAGAATCGTCGTACCTAAATCCACTCATCATGCTGCTACTAGCCTTATGACATTGATTTCATGGCTGAGTGATATTCCATTGTACATAAGGACCACAACTTCTTTATCCATTTTTCTCTTTCCTGGGATATTGAAGGTGGAATGAAGTGGAGGTCCTTGGCAACAGAGCAGCCCTAAACTTTGGTGTGCTTGTGTCTTGCTGATTTTTAATTTTCCCAATTTATACCCCCATGCGTGGAAGTGCCCTATGCGCTCTAAGCTGTGTTTTTTAGATGTTTCAGGACACACTGTACCCTTCTCCAGGGTGGCTGTTGGCAATTTACATTCCGCCCATCAGCGTAGCAAGGCTCCCATTTCTCCATGGCCTGTTCTGCATTTCTGGTTTTGACACTTTTCTCAGCATGGCCCTTTTGACCGATGGGAAGCGAGACTTCTTTGTAGCACTGATTTGCCTTTCCAGGTTGCTTGGTTGGCCAAAAAGGGCGTATGCGTTTTTTCCTGAATATATTCAGGAAAAAACGCATACGCCCTTTTTGGCCAAGGGCCTCATTGTCAACGTTTTGCTGCTTTTCATGTGCTTTAAAGGCGATTCGAATCTACCTCCTGAAATCTGTTTCCTGCAATTCTGCCTTGATTTCAAACCCTCTTCTTTGCCTTCCCTCAATATATTTGTGGACGAGAGTTATCATTTATAACTCTGCAGGTTTGTGAATTGCAGTGCCCTGAAGCTCCATTTTACAACTCGCTTTTTGGGAGCTGGCCGTAAAAGCGCAGGATGGCTTCAGGCCCTGTGCTGGTTCCGGGGGGCAGGCTGAGCCTGTGGTTAATTATTCTCCCTGATGGGAAAATAGAGTGACCTGTGCCTGTCCCAACACCAAGAGCTAGTCTCTCATTGGTTCCCCATCTTCCCATTCATCCTCAGGACAAATTGCAACCTGTATGGAACAGGAGGTTAAAGATGCTGTTGCTCCAAGTAGGGAGATTGCTAGTAAAGTGGCTGGAATGGCGAACCCGAGCACAAGGAGATGAGAAATGATGTGCGTTATAGAAACCTTTCCCCATCACACGGTGTACCATCTTCTGGGTTTCTCATGCATGTTTTCGATGTAGGAAGATGCCCTTGAACCTCGAGATTTGGGACCCATGGGATGGGTACCATGCAGTATTACTTTAAAGGGTCTGCGTTTGCTCACCCAACCTCACCAAACCGCTCAGCCCCAAGAGTGTCCACCCTTATGTCTCATCCAGCTGTGGGTCTAGATATGGTCAATCCAGGTTCCATCACAGCCCCTGAACGAATTGTGTAAGAATTTCTCTCTCTTTCACTGTCTTTGTTTCATGGGTTTTTAAAAGTAATTTATTTTTATAATGGGGTTTAACTGCTTTTCACTGCTGTGTTTATGCCGCTTTACACCCACTTGACACTAACAGAGAGATTTCAATACATAGGTTTTAAGATTATTACTACTCAGATATATCCTTGTGTGGTGAATAGAGGGTGTTGAGTCCAGTTCTCTGAGCAAGGAGTCGGTCTTGTCTATTACATATTGGGTTTATGGAACGGTATCTCAGCTAATTTGAAACCCTTGTTTATGTATTACCCCACCTCACCTTTCCTGTTAAGCAGCCATAGTGTGTTTTCTGCATGTGTGACTCTGTTCTGTTTTGTAATTCAGTTCAAGTGTAATGGTTTTTACTTTCCCTGTATAAGTGATATCTTATGAGAAGTGGCCTTTTCTGTGTGACTTATTTCACTTAGAATCGTCGTACCTAAATCCACTCATCTTGCTGCTACTAGCCTTATGACATTGATTTCATGGCTGAGTGATATTCCATTGTACATAAGGACCACAACTTCTTTATCCATTTTTCTCTTTCCTGGGATATTGAAGGTGGAATGAAGTGGAGGTCCTTGGCAACAGAGCAGCCCTAAACTTTGGTGTGCTTGTGTCTTGCTGATTTTTAATTTTCCCAATTTATACCCCCATGCGTGGAAGTGCCCTATGCGCTCTAAGCTGTGTTTTTTAGATGTTTGTGGACACACCGTACCCTTCTCCAGAGTGGCTGTTGGCAATTTATATCCCGCCCATCAGCGTAGCAAGGCTCCCATTTCTCCATGGCCTGTCCTGCATTTCTGGTTTTGACACTTTTCTCAGCATGGCCCTTTTGACCGATGGGAAGCGAGACTTCTTTGTAGCGCTGATTTGCCTTTCCAGGTTGCTTGGTTGGCCAAAAAGGGCGTATGCGTTTTTTCCTGAATATATTCAGGAAAAAACGCATACGCCCTTTTTGGCCAAGGGCCTCATTGTGAACGTTTTGCTGCTTTTCATGTGATTAAAGGCGATTCGAATCTACCTCCTGAAATCTGTTTCCTGCAATTCTGCCTTGATTTCAAACCCTCTTCTTTGCCTTCCCTCAATATATTTGTGGACGAGAGTTATCATTTATAACTCTGCAGGTTTGTGAATTGCAGTGCCCTGAAGCTCCATTTTACAACTCGCTTTTTGGGAGCTGGCCGTAAAAGCGCAGGATGGCTTCAGGCCCTGTTCTGGTTCCGGGGGGCAGGCTGAGCCTGTGGTTAATTCTTCTCCCTGATGGGAAAATAGAGTGACCTGTGCCTGTCCCAACACCAAGAGCTAGTCTCTCATTGGTTCTCCATCTTCCCATTCATCCTGAGGACAAATTGCAACCTGTACGGAACAGGAGGTTAAAGATGCTGTTGCTCCAAGTAGGGAGATTGCTAGTAAAGTGGCTGGAATGGCGAACCCGAGCACAAGGAGATGAGAAATGATGTGCGTTATAGAAACCTTTCCCCATCACACGGTGTACCATCTTCTGGGTTTCTCATGCATGTTTTCGATGTAGGAAGATGCCCTTGAACCTCGAGATTTGGGACCCATGGGATGGGTACCATGCAGTATTACTTTAAAGGGTCTGCGTTTGCTCACCCAACCTCACCAAACCGCTCAGCCCCAAGAGTGTCCACCCTTATGTCTCATCCAGCTGTGGGTCTAGATATGGTCAATCCAGGTTCCATCACAGCCCCTGAACGAATTGTGTAAGAATTTCTCTCTCTTTCTCTGTCTTTGTTTCATGGGTTTTTAAAAGTAATTTATTTTTATAATGGGGTTTAGCTGCTTTTCACTGCTGTGTTTATGCCGCTTTACACCCACTTGACACACTAACAGAGAGATTTCAATACATAGGTTTTAAGATTATTACTACTCAGATATATCCTTGTGTGGTGAATAGGCGCTGTTGAGTCCAGTTCTCTGAGCAAGGAGTTGGTCTTTTCTATTACATATTGGGATTATGGAACGGTATCTCAGCTAATTTGAAACCCTTGTTTTATATATCACCCCACCTAACCTTTCCTGTTAAGCAGCCATAGTGTGTTTTCTGCATGTGTGACTCTGTTCTGTTTTATAATTCAGTTCAAGTGTAACTGTTTTTACTTTCCCTGTATAAGTGATATCTTATGAGAAGTGTCCTTTTCTGTGTGACTTATTTCACTTAGAATCGTCGTACCTAAATCCACTCATCATGCTGCTACTAGCCTTATGACATTGATTTCATGGCTGAGTGATATTCCATTGTACATAAGGACCACAACTTCTTTATCCATTTTTCTCTTTCCTGGGATATTTAAGGTGGAATGAAGTGGAGGTCCTTGGCAACAGAGCAGCCCTAAACTTTGGTGTGCTTGTGTCTTGCTGATTTTTAATTTTCCCAATTTATACCCCCATGCGTGGAAGTGCCCTATGCGCTCTAAGCTGTGTTTTTTAGATGTTTCAGGACACACCGTACCCTTCTCCAGCGTGGCTGTTGGCAATTTACATCCCGCCCATCAGCGTAGCAAGGCTCCCATTTCTCCGTGGCCTGTCCTGCATTTCTGGTTTTGACACTTTTCTCAGCATGGCCCTTTTGACCGATGGGAAGCGAGACTTCTTTGTAGCACTGATTTGCCTTTCCAGGTTGCTTGGTTGGCCAAAAAGGGCGTATGCGTTTTTTCCTGAATATATTCAGGAAAAAACGCATACGTCCTTTTTGGCCAAGGGCCTCATTGTCAACGTTTTGCTGCTTTTCATGTGCTTTAAAGGCGATTCGAATCTACCTCCTGAAATCTGTTTCCTGCAATTCTGCCTTGATTTCAAATCCTCTTCTTTGCCTTCCCTCAATATATTTGTGGACGAGAGTTATCATTTATAACTCTGCAGGTTTGTGAATTGCAGTGCCCTGAAGCTCCATTTTACAACTCGCTTTTTGGGAGCTGGCCGTAAAAGCGCAGGATGGTTTCAGGCCCTGTGCTGGTTCCGGGGGGCAGCTGAGCCTGTGGTTAATTCTTCTTCCTGATGGGAAAATAGAGTGACCTGTGCCTGTCCCAACACCAAGAGCTAGTCTCTCATTGGTTCCCCATCTTCCCATTCATCCTCAGGACAAATTGCAACCTGTACGGAACAGGAGGTTAAAGATGCTGTTGCTCCAAGTAGGGAGATTGCTAGTAAAGTGGCTGGAATGGCGAACCCGAGCACAAGGAGATGAGAAATGAGGTGCGTTTTAGGAACGTTTCCCCATCACACGGTGTACCATCTTCTGGGTTTCTCATGCATGTTTTCGATGTAGGAAGATGCCCTTGAACCTCGAGATTTGGGACCCATGGGATGGGTACCACGCAGTACTACTTTAAAGGGTCTGCGTTTGCTCACCCAGCCTCACCAAATCTCGCAGCCCCAAGAGTGTCCACCCTTATGTCTCATCCAGCTGTGGGTCTAGATATGGTCAATCCAGGTTCCATCACAGCCCCTGAACGAATTGTGTAAGAATTTCTCTCTCTTTCACTGTGTTTGTTTCATGGGTTTTTAAAAGTAATTTATTTTTATAATGGGGTTTAGCTGCTTTTCACTGCTGTGTTTATGCCGCTTTACACCCACTTGACACTAACAGAGAGATTTCAATACATAGGTTTTAAGATTATTACTACTCAGATATATCCTTGTGTGGTGAATAGGGGGTGTTGAGTCCAGTTCTCTGAGCAAGGAGTCGGTCTTGTCTATTACATATTGGGTTTATGGAACGGTATCTCAGCTAATTTGAAACCCTTGTTTTATGTATCACCCCACCTCACCTTTCCTGTTAAGCAGCCATAGTGTGTTTTCTGCATGTGTGACTCTGTTCTGTTTTGTAATTCAGTTCAAGTGTAATGGTTTTTACTTTCCCTGTATAAGTGATATCTTATGAGAAGTGTCCTTTTCTGTGTGACTTATTTCACTTAGAATCGTCGTACCTAAATCCACTCATCATGCTGCTACTAGCCTTATGACATTGATTTCATGGCTGAGTGATATTCCATTGTACATAAGTTCCACAACTTCTTTATCCATTTTTCTCTTTCCTGGGATATTGAAGGTGGAATGAAGTGGAGGTCCTTGGCAACAGAGCAGCCCTAAACTTTGGTGTGCTTGTGTCTTGCTGATTTTTAATTTTCCCAATTTATACCCCCATGCGTGGAAGTGCCCTATGCGCTCTAAGCTGTGTTTTTTAGATGTTTCAGGACACACTGTACCCTTCTCCAGGGTGGCTGTTGGCAATTTACATTCCGCCCATCAGCGTAGCAAGGCTCCCATTTCTCCATGGCCTGTTCTGCATTTCTGGTTTTGACACTTTTCTCAGCATGGCCCTTTTGACCGATGGGAAGCGAGACTTCTTTGTAGCACTGATTTGCCTTTCCAGGTTGCTTGGTTGGCCAAAAAGGGCGTATGCGTTTTTTCCTGAATATATTCAGGAAAAAACGCATACGCCCTTTTTGGCCAAGGGCCTCATTGTCAACGTTTTGCTGCTTTTCATGTGCTTTAAAGGCGATTCGAATCTACCTCCTGAAATCTGTTTCCTGCAATTCTGCCTTGATTTCAAACCCTCTTCTTTGCCTTCCCTCAATATATTTGTGGACGAGAGTTATCATTTATAACTCTGCAGGTTTGTGAATTGCAGTGCCCTGAAGCTCCATTTTACAACTCGCTTTTTGGGAGCTGGCCGTAAAAGCGCAGGATGGCTTCAGGCCCTGTGCTGGTTCCGGGGGGCAGGCTGAGCCTGTGGTTAATTCTTCTCCCTGATGGGAAAATAGAGTGACCTGTGCCTGTCCCAACACCAAGAGCTAGTCTCTCATTGGTTCCCCATCTTCCCATTCATCCTCAGGACAAATTGCAACCTGTACGGAACAGGAGGTTAAAGATGCTGTTGCTCCAAGTAGGGAGATTGCTAGTAAAGTGGCTGGAATGGCGAACCCGAGCACAAGGAGATGAGAAATGATGTGCGTTATAGAAACCTTTCCCCATCACACGGTGTACCATCTTCTGGGTTTCTCATGCATGTTTTCGATGTAGGAAGATGCCCTTGAACCTCGAGATTTGGGACCCATGGGATGGGTACCATGCAGTATTACTTTAAAGGGTCTGCATTTGCTCACCCAACCTCACCAAACCGCTCAGCCCCAAGAGTGTCCACCCTTATGTCTCATCCAGCTGTGGGTCTAGATATGGTCAATCCAGGTTCCATCACAGCCCCTGAACGAATTGTGTAAGAATTTCTCTCTCTTTCACTGTCTTTGTTTCATGGGTTTTTAAAAGTAATTTATTTTTATAATGGGGTTTAACTGCTTTTCACTGCTGTGTTTATGCCGCTTTACAGCCACTTGACACTAACAGAGAGATTTCAATACATAGGTTTTAAGATTATTACTACTCAGATATATCCTTGTGTGGTGAATAGAGGGTGTTGAGTCCAGTTCTCTGAGCAAGGAGTCGGTCTTGTCTATTACATATTGGGTTTATGGAACGGTATCTCAGCTAATTTGAAACCCTTGTTTATGTATTACCCCACCTCACCTTTCCTGTTAAGCAGCCATAGTGTGTTTTCTGCATGTGTGACTCTGTTCTGTTTTGTAATTCAGTTCAAGTGTAATGGTTTTTACTTTCCCTGTATAAGTGATATCTTATGAGAAGTGTCCTTTTCTGTGTGACTTATTTCACTTAGAATCGTCGTACCTAAATCCACTCATCATGCTGCTACTAGCCTTATGACATTGATTTCATGGCTGAGTGATATTCCATTGTACATAAGGACCACAACTTCTTTATCCATTTTTCTCTTTCCTGGGATATTGAAGGTGGAATGAAGTGGAGGTCCTTGGCAACAGAGCAGCCCTAAACTTTGGTGTGCTTGTGTCTTGCTGATTTTTAATTTTCCCAATTTATACCCCCATGCGTGGAAGTGCCCTATGCGCTCTAAGCTGTGTTTTTTAGATGTTTCAGGACACACTGTACCCTTCTCCAGGGTGGCTGTTGGCAATTTACATTCCGCCCATCAGCGTAGCAAGGCTCCCATTTCTCCATGGCCTGTTCTGCATTTCTGGTTTTGACACTTTTCTCAGCATGGCCCTTTTGACCGATGGGAAGTGAGACTTCTTTGTAGCACTGATTTGCCTTTCCAGGTTGCTTGGTTGGCCAAAAAGGGCGTATGCGTTTTTTCCTGAATATATTCAGGAAAAAACGCATACGCCCTTTTTGGCCAAGGGCCTCATTGTCAACGTTTTGCTGCTTTTCATGTGCTTTAAAGGCGATTCGAATCTACCTCCTGAAATCTGTTTCCTGCAATTCTGCCTTGATTTCAAACCCTCTTCTTTGCCTTCCCTCAATATATTTGTGGACGAGAGTTATCATTTATAACTCTGCAGGTTTGTGAATTGCAGTGCCCTGAAGCTCCATTTTACAACTCGCTTTTTGGGAGCTGGCCGTAAAAGCGCAGGATGGCTTCAGGCCCTGTGCTGGTTCCGGGGGGCAGGCTGAGCCTGTGGTTAATTCTTCTCCCTGATGGGAAAATAGAGTGACCTGTGCCTGTCCCAACACCAAGAGCTAGTCTCTCATTGGTTCCCCATCTTCCCATTCATCCTCAGGACAAATTGCAACCTGTACGGAACAGGAGGTTAAAGATGCTGTTGCTCCAAGTAGGGAGATTGCTAGTAAAGTGGCTGGAATGGCGAACCCGAGCACAAGGAGATGAGAAATGATGTGCGTTATAGAAACCTTTCCCCATCACACGGTGTACCATCTTCTGGGTTTCTCATGCATGTTTTCGATGTAGGAAGATGCCCTTGAACCTCGAGATTTGGGACCCATGGGATGGGTACCATGCAGTATTACTTTAAAGGGTCTGCATTTGCTCACCCAACCTCACCAAACCGCTCAGCCCCAAGAGTGTCCACCCTTATGTCTCATCCAGCTGTGGGTCTAGATATGGTCAATCCAGGTTCCATCACAGCCCCTGAACGAATTGTGTAAGAATTTCTCTCTCTTTCACTGTCTTTGTTTCATGGGTTTTTAAAAGTAATTTATTTTTATAATGGGGTTTAACTGCTTTTCACTGCTGTGTTTATGCCGCTTTACAGCCACTTGACACTAACAGAGAGATTTCAATACATAGGTTTTAAGATTATTACTACTCAGATATATCCTTGTGTGGTGAATAGAGGGTGTTGAGTCCAGTTCTCTGAGCAAGGAGTCGGTCTTGTCTATTACATATTGGGTTTATGGAACGGTATCTCAGCTAATTTGAAACCCTTGTTTATGTATTACCCCACCTCACCTTTCCTGTTAAGCAGCCATAGTGTGTTTTCTGCATGTGTGACTCTGTTCTGTTTTGTAATTCAGTTCAAGTGTAATGGTTTTTACTTTCCCTGTATAAGTGATATCTTATGAGAAGTGTCCTTTTCTGTGTGACTTATTTCACTTAGAATCGTCGTACCTAAATCCACTCATCATGCTGCTACTAGCCTTATGACATTGATTTCATGGCTGAGTGATATTCCATTGTACATAAGGACCACAACTTCTTTATCCATTTTTCTCTTTCCTGGGATATTGAAGGTGGAATGAAGTGGAGGTCCTTGGCAACAGAGCAGCCCTAAACTTTGGTGTGCTTGTGTCTTGCTGATTTTTAATTTTCCCAATTTATACCCCCATGCGTGGAAGTGCCCTATGCGCTCTAAGCTGTGTTTTTTAGATGTTTCAGGACACACTGTACCCTTCTCCAGGGTGGCTGTTGGCAATTTACATTCCGCCCATCAGCGTAGCAAGGCTCCCATTTCTCCATGGCCTGTTCTGCATTTCTGGTTTTGACACTTTTCTCAGCATGGCCCTTTTGACCGATGGGAAGCGAGACTTCTTTGTAGCACTGATTTGCCTTTCCAGGTTGCTTGGTTGGCCAAAAAGGGCGTATGCGTTTTTTCCTGAATATATTCAGGAAAAAACGCATACGCCCTTTTTGGCCAAGGGCCTCATTGTCAACGTTTTGCTGCTTTTCATGTGCTTTAAAGGCGATTCGAATCTACCTCCTGAAATCTGTTTCCTGCAATTCTGCCTTGATTTCAAACCCTCTTCTTTGCCTTCCCTCAATATATTTGTGGACGAGAGTTATCATTTATAACTCTGCAGGTTTGTGAATTGCAGTGCCCTGAAGCTCCATTTTACAACTCGCTTTTTGGGAGCTGGCCGTAAAAGCGCAGGATGGCTTCAGGCCCTGTGCTGGTTCCGGGGGGCAGGCTGAGCCTGTGGTTAATTCTTCTCCCTGATGGGAAAATAGAGTGACCTGTGCCTGTCCCAACACCAAGAGCTAGTCTCTCATTGGTTCCCCATCTTCCCATTCATCCTCAGGACAAATTGCAACCTGTACGGAACAGGAGGTTAAAGATGCTGTTGCTCCAAGTAGGGAGATTGCTAGTAAAGTGGCTGGAATGGCGAACCCGAGCACAAGGAGATGAGAAATGATGTGCGTTATAGAAACCTTTCCCCATCACATGGTGTACCATCTTCTGGGTTTCTCATGCATGTTTTCGATGTAGGAAGATGCCCTTGAACCTCGAGATTTGGGACCCATGGGATGGGTACCATGCAGTATTACTTTAAAGGGTCTGCGTTTGCTCACCCAACCTCACCAAACCGCTCAGCCCCAAGAGTGTCCACCCTTATGTCTCATCCAGCTGTGGGTCTAGATATGGTCAATCCAGGTTCCATCACAGCCCCTGAACGAATTGTGTAAGAATTTCTCTCTCTTTCACTGTCTTTGTTTCATGGGTTTTTAAAAGTAATTTATTTTTATAATGGGGTTTAACTGCTTTTCACTGCTGTGTTTATGCCGCTTTACAGCCACTTGACACTAACAGAGAGATTTCAATACATAGGTTTTAAGATTATTACTACTCAGATATATCCTTGTGTGGTGAATAGAGGGTGTTGAGTCCAGTTCTCTGAGCAAGGAGTCGGTCTTGTCTATTACATATTGGGTTTATGGAACGGTATCTCAGCTAATTTGAAACCCTTGTTTATGTATTACCCCACCTCACCTTTCCTGTTAAGCAGCCATAGTGTGTTTTCTGCATGTGTGACTCTGTTCTGTTTTGTAATTCAGTTCAAGTGTAATGGTTTTTACTTTCCCTGTATAAGTGATATCTTATGAGAAGTGGCCTTTTCTGTGTGACTTATTTCACTTAGAATCGTCGTACCTAAATCCACTCATCTTGCTGCTACTAGCCTTATGACATTGATTTCATGGCTGAGTGATATTCCATTGTACATAAGGACCACAACTTCTTTATCCATTTTTCTCTTTCCTGGGATATTGAAGGTGGAATGAAGTGGAGGTCCTTGGCAACAGAGCAGCCCTAAACTTTGGTGTGCTTGTGTCTTGCTGATTTTTAATTTTCCCAATTTATACCCCCATGCGTGGAAGTGCCCTATGCGCTCTAAGCTGTGTTTTTTAGATGTTTGTGGACACACCGTACCCTTCTCCAGAGTGGCTGTTGGCAATTTATATCCCGCCCATCAGCGTAGCAAGGCTCCCATTTCTCCATGGCCTGTCCTGCATTTCTGGTTTTGACACTTTTCTCAGCATGGCCCTTTTGACCGATGGGAAGCCAGACTTCTTTGTAGCGCTGATTTGCCTTTCCAGGTTGCTTGGTTGGCCAAAAAGGGCGTATGCGTTTTTTCCTGAATATATTCAGGAAAAAACGCATACGCCCTTTTTGGCCAAGGGCCTCATTGTGAACGTTTTGCTGCTTTTCATGTGCTTTAAAGGCGATTCGAATCTACCTCCTGAAATCTGTTTCCTGCAATTCTGCCTTGATTTCAAACCCTCTTCTTTGCCTTCCCTCAATATATTTGTGGACGAGAGTTATCATTTATAACTCTGCAGGTTTGTGAATTGCAGTGCCCTGAAGCTCCATTTTACAACTCGCTTTTTGGGAGATGGCCGTAAAAGCGCAGGATGGCTTCAGGCCCTGTTCTGGTTCCGGGGGGCAGGCTGAGCCTGTGGTTAATTCTTCTCCCTGATGGGAAAATAGAGTGACCTGTGCCTGTCCCAACACCAAGAGCTAGTCTCTCATTGGTTCCCCGTCTTCCCATTCATCCTCAGGACAAATTGCAACCTGTACGGAACAGGAGGTTAAAGATGCTGTTGCTCCAAGTAGGGAGATTGCTAGTAAAGTGGCTGGAATGGCGAACCCGAGCACAAGGAGATGAGAAATGAGGTGCGTTTTAGGAATCTTTCCCCATCACACCGTGTACCAACTTCTTGGTTTCTCATGCATGTTTTCGATGTAGGAAGATGCCCTTGAACCTCGAGATTTGGGACCCCTGCAATGGGTACCACGCAGTATTACTTTAAAGGGTCTGCGTTTGCTCACCCAACCTCACCAAACCTCTCAGCCCCAAGAGTGTCCACCCTTATGTCTCATCCAGCTGTGGGTCTAGATATGGTCAATCCAGGTTCCATCACAGCCCCTGAATGAATTGTGTAAGAATTTCTCTCTCTTTCACTGTCTTTGTTTCATGGGTTTTTAAAAGTAATTTATTTTTATAATGAGGTTTAGCTGCTTTTCACTGCTGTGTTTATGCCGCTTTACACCCACTTGACACACTAACAGAGAGATTTCAATACATAGGTTTTAAGATTATTTCTAGTCAGATATATCCTTGTGTGGTGAATAGGGGGTGTTGAGTCCAGTTCTCTGAGCAAGGAGTAGGTCTTGTCTATTACATGTTGGGTTTATGGAACTGTATCTCAGGTAATTTGAAACCCTTGTTTTATGTATCACCCCACCTCACCTTTCCTGTTAAGCAGCCATAGTGTGTTTTCTGCATGTGTGACTCTGTTCTGTTTTTTTGTTTTTTTTGTTTTTTTTTAAAAGCTTTTTCTTTTTTTTTTTAAAGAAATACACATTCTTTTTATTTATTTATTTATTTATTTATGAGTGTGTTGAGTCTTCGTTTCTGTGTGAGGGCTTTCTCTAGTTGCGGCAAGTGGGGACCACTCTTCATCACGGTGCGCGGGCCTCTCACCATCGCGGCCTCTCTTGTTGCGGAGCACAAGCTCCAGACGCGCAGGCTCAGTAATTGTGGCTCACGGGCCCAGTTGCACCGTGGCATGTGGGATCTTCCCAGACCAGGGCTCGAACCCGTGTCACCTGCATTGGCAGGCAGATTCTCAACCACTGCGCCACCAGGGAAGCCCCTCTGTTCTGTTTTGTAATTCAGTTCAAGTATAATGGTTTTTACTTTCCCTGTATAAGTGATATCTTATGAGAAGTGTCCTTTTCTGTGTGACTTATTTCACTTAGAATCGTCGTACCTAAATCCACTCATCATGCTGCTACTAGCCTTATGACATTGATTTCATGGCTGAGTGATATTCCATTGTACATAAGGACCACAACTTCTTTATCCATTTTTCTCTTTCCTGGGATATTTAAGGTGGAATGAAGTGGAGGTCCTTGGCAACAGAGCAGCCCTAAACTTTGGTGTGCTTGTGTCTTGCTGATTTTTAATTTTCCCAATTTATACCCCCATGCGTGGAAGTGCCCTATGCGCTCTAAGCTGTGTTTTTTAGATGTTTCAGGACACACCGTACCCTTCTCCAGGGTGGCTGTTGGCAATTTACATTCCGCCCATCAGCGTAGCAAGGCTCCCATTTCTCCATGGCCTGTTCTGCATTTCTGGTTTTGACACTTTTCTCAGCATGGCCCTTTTGACCGATGGGAAGCGAGACTTCTTTGTAGCGCTGATTTGCCATTCCAGGTTGCTTGGTTGGCCAAAAAGGGCGTATGCGTTTTTTCCTGAATATATTCAGGAAAAAACGCATACGCCCTTTTTGGCCAAGGGCATCATTGTCAACGTTTTGCCGCTTTTCATGTGCTTTAAAGGCGATTCGAATCTACCTCCTGAAATCTGTTTCCTGCAATTCTGCCTTGATTTCAAATCCTCTTCTTTGCCTTCCCTCAATATATTTGTGGACGAGAGTTATCATTTATAACTCTGCAGGTTTGTGAATTGCAGTTCCCTGAAGCTCCATTTTACAACTCGCTTTTTTGGGAGCTGGCCGCAAAAGCGCAGGATGGCTTCAGGCCCTGTTCTAGTTCTGGGGGGCAGGCTGAGCCTGTGGATATTTCTTCTCCCTGATGGGAAAATAGAGTGACCTTTGCCTGTCCCAACACCAAGAGCTAGTCTCTCATTGGTTCCCCGTCTTCCCGTTCATCCTCAGGAAAAATTGCAACCTGTACGGAACAGGAGGTTAAAGGTGCTGATACTCCAAGTAGGGAGATTGCTAGTAAAGTGGCTGGAATGGCGAACCCGAGCTCAAGGAGATGACAAATGAGGTGCGTTTTAGAAAGCTTTCCCCATCACACGGTGTACCATCTTCTGGGTTTCTCATGCATGTTTTCGATGTAGGAAGATGCCCTTGAACCTGGAGATTTGGGACCCATGGGATGGGTACCACACAGTATTACTTTAAAGGGTCTGCATTTGCTCACCCAACCTCACCAAACCTCTCAGCCCCAAGAGTGTCCACCCTTATGTCTCATCCAGCTGTGGGTCTAGATATGGTCAATCCGGGTTGCATCACAGCCCCTGAACGAATTGTGTAAGAATTTCTCTCTCTTTCTCTGTCTTTGTTTCATGGGTTTTAAAAAGTAATTTATGTTTATAATGGGGTTTAGCTGCTTTTCACTGCTGTGTTTATACCGCTTTACACCCACTTGACACACTAACAGAGAGATTTCAATACATAGGTTTTAAGATTATTACTAGTCAGATATATCTTTGTGTGGTGAATAGGGGGTGTTGAGTCCAGTTCTCTGAGCAAGGAGTCGGTCTTGTCTATTACATATTGGGTTTATGGAACGGTATCTCAGCTAATTTGAAACCCTTGTTTTATGTATCACCCCACCTCACCTTCCCTGATAAGCAGCCATAGTGTGTTTTCTGCATGTGTGACTCTGTTCTGTTTTGTATTTCAGTTCAAGTGTAACGGTTTTTACTTTCCCTGTATAAGTGATATCTTATGAGAAGTGTCCTTTTGTGTGACTTATTTCACTTAGAATCGTCGTACCTAAATCCACTCATCATGCTGCTACTAGCCTTATGACATTGATTTCATGGCTGAGTGATATTCCATTGTACATAAGGACCACAACTTCTTTATCCATTTTTCTCTTTCCTGGGATATTTAAGGTGGAATGAAGTGGAGGTCCTTGGCAACAGAGCAGCCCTAAACTTTGGTGTGCTTGTGTCTTGCTGATTTTTAATTTTCCCAATTTATACCCCCATGCGTGGAAGTGCCCTATGCGCTCTAAACTGTGTTTTTTAGATATTTCAGGACACACCATACCTTCTCCACAGGGGCTGTTGGCAATTTACATCCCGCCCTTCAGCATAGCAAGGCTCCCATTTCTCCATGGCCTGTTCTGCATTTCTGGTTTTGACACTTTTCTCAGCATGGCCCTTTTGACCGATGGGAAGCGAGACTTCTTTGTAGCACTGATTTGCCTTTCCAGGTTGCTTGGTTGGCCAAAAAGGGCGTATGCGTTTTTTCCTGAATATATTCAGGAAAAAACGCATACGTCCTTTTTTGCGAAGGGCCTCATTGTCAACGTTTTGCTGCTTTTCATGTGCTTTAAAGGCGATTCGAATCTACCTCCTGAAATCTGTTTCCTGCAATTCTGCCTTGATTTCAAACCCTCTTCTTTGCCTTCCCTCAATATATTTGTGGACGAGAGTTATCATTTATAACTCTGCAGGTTTGTGAATTGCAGTGCCCTGAAGCTCCATTTTACAACTCGCTTTTTGGGAGCTGGCCGTAAAAGCGCAGGATGGCTTCAGGCCCTGTTCTGGTTCCGGGGGGCAGGCTGAGCCTGTGGTTAATTCTTCTCCCTGATGGGAAAATAGAGTGACCTGTGCCTGTCCCAACACCAAGAGCTAGTCTCTCATTGGTTCTCCATCTTCCCATTCATCCTCAGGACAAATTGCAACCTGTACGGAACAGGAGGTTAAAGATGCTGTTGCTCCAAGTAGGGAGATTGCTAGTAAAGTGGCTGGAATGGCGAACCCGAGCACAAGGAGATGAGAAATGATGTGCGTTATAGAAACCTTTCCCCATCACACGGTGTACCATCTTCTGGGTTTCTCATGCATGTTTTCGATGTAGGAAGATGCCCTTGAACCTCGAGATTTGGGACCCATGGGATGGGTACCATGCAGTATTACTTTAAAGGGTCTGCGTTTGCTCACCCAACCTCACCAAACCGCTCAGCCCCAAGAGTGTCCACCCTTATGTCTCATCCAGCTGTGGGTCTAGATATGGTCAATCCAGGTTCCATCACAGCCCCTGAACGAATTGTGTAAGAATTTCTCTCTCTTTCTCTGTCTTTGTTTCATGGGTTTTTAAAAGTAATTTATTTTTATAATGGGGTTTAGCTGCTTTTCACTGCTGTGTTTATGCCGCTTTACACCCACTTGACACACTAACAGAGAGATTTCAATACATAGGTTTTAAGATTATTACTACTCAGATATATCCTTGTGTGGTGAATAGGCGGTGTTGAGTCCAGTTCTCTGAGCAAGGAGTTGGTCTTGTCTATTACATATTGGGATTATGGAACGGTATCTCAGCTCATTTGAAACCCTTGTTTTATATATCACCCCACCTAACCTTTCCTGTTAAGCAGCCATAGTGTGTTTTCTGCATGTGTGACTCTGTTCTGTTTTATAATTCAGTTCAAGTGTAACTGTTTTTACTTTCCCTGTATAAGTGATATCTTATGAGAAGTGTCCTTTTCTGTGTGACTTATTTCACTTAGAATCGTCGTACCTAAATCCACTCATCATGCTGCTACTAGCCTTATGACATTGATTTCATGGCTGAGTGATATTCCATTGTACATAAGGACCACAACTTCTTTATCCATTTTTCTCTTTCCTGGGATATTTAAGGTGGAATGAAGTGGAGGTCCTTGGCAACAGAGCAGCCCTAAACTTTGGTGTGCTTGTGTCTTGCTGATTTTTAATTTTCCCAATTTATACCCCCATGCGTGGAAGTGCCCTATGCGCTCTAAGCTGTGTTTTTTAGATGTTTCAGGACACACCGTACCCTTCTCCAGCGTGGCTGTTGGCAATTTACATCCCGCCCATCAGCGTAGCAAGGCTCCCATTTCTCCATGGCCTGTCCTGCATTTCTGGTTTTGACACTTTTCTCAGCATGGCCCTTTTGACCGATGGGAAGCGAGACTTCTTTGTAGCACTGATTTGCCTTTCCAGGTTGCTTGGTTGGCCAAAAAGGGCGTATGCGTTTTTTCCTGAATATATTCAGGAAAAAACGCATACGTCCTTTTTGGCCAATGGCCTCATTGTCAACGTTTTGCTGCTTTTCATGTGCTTTAAAGGCGATTCGAATCTACCTCCTGAAATCTGTTTCCTGCAATTCTGCCTTGATTTCAAATCCTCTTCTTTGCCTTCCTTCAATATATTTGTGGACGAGAGTTATCATTTATAACTCTGCAGGTTTGTGAATTGCAGTGCCCTGAAGCTCCATTTTACAACTCGCTTTTTGGGAGCTGGCCGTAAAAGCGCAGGATGGTTTCAGGCCCTGTGCTGGTTCCGGGGGGCAGCTGAGCCTGTGGTTAATTCTTCTTCCTGATGGGAAAATAGAGTGACCTGTGCCTGTCCCAACACCAAGAGCTAGTCTCTCATTGGTTCCCCATCTTCCCATTCATCCTCAGGACAAATTGCAACCTGTACGGAACAGGAGGTTAAAGATGCTGTTGCTCCAAGTAGGGAGATTGCTAGTAAAGTGGCTGGAATGGCGAACCCAAGCACAAGGAGATGAGAAATGAGGTGCGTTTTAGGAACGTTTCCCCATCACACGGTGTACCATCTTCTGGGTTTCTCATGCATGTTTTCGATGTAGGAAGATGCCCTTGAACCTCGAGATTTGGGACCCATGGGATGGGTACCACGCAGTATTACTTTAAAGGGTCTGCGTTTGCTCACCCAGCCTCACCAAATCTCGCAGCCCCAAGAGTGTCCACCCTTATGTCTCATCCAGCTGTGGGTCTAGATATGGTCAATCCAGGTTCCATCACAGCCCCTGAACGAATTGTGTAAGAATTTCTCTCTCTTTCACTGTGTTTGTTTCATGGGTTTTTAAAAGTAATTTATTTTTAGAATGGGGTTTAGCTGCTTTTCACTGCTGTGTTTATGCCGCTTTACACCCACTTGACACACTAACAGAGAGATTTCAATACATAGGTTTTAAGATTATTACTAGTCAGATATATCCTTGTGTGGTGAATAGGGGGTGTTGAGTCCAGTTCTCTGAGCAAGGAGTAGGTCTTGTCTATTACATATTGGGTTTATGGAACGGTATCTCAGCTCATTTGAAACCCTTGTTTTATGTATCACCCCACCTCACCTTTCCTGTTAAGCAGCCATAGTGTGTTTTCTGCATGTGTGACTCTGTTCTGTTTTGTAATTCAGTTCAAATGTAATGGTTTTTACTTTCCCTGTATAAGTGATATCTTATGAGAAGTGTCCTTTTCTGTGTGACTTATTTCACTTAGAATCGTCGTACCTAAATCCACTCATCATGCTGCTACTAGCCTTATGACATTGATTTCATGGCTGAGTGATATTCCATTGTACATAAGGACCACAACTTCTTTATCCATTTTTCTCTTTCCTGGGATATTGAAGGTGGAATGAAGTGGAGGTCCTTGGCAACAGAGCAGCCCTAAACTTTGGTGTGCTTGTGTCTTGCTGATTTTTAATTTTCCCAATTTATACCCCCATGCGTGGAAGTGCCCTATGCGCTCTAAGCTGTGTTTTTTAGATGTTTCAGGACACACTGTACCCTTCTCCAGGGTGGCTGTTGGCAATTTACATTCCGCCCATCAGCGTAGCAAGGCTCCCATTTCTCCATGGCCTGTTCTGCATTTCTGGTTTTGACACTTTTCTCAGCATGGCCCTTTTGACCGATGGGAAGCGAGACTTCTTTGTAGCACTGATTTGCCTTTCCAGGTTGCTTGGTTGGCCAAAAAGGGCGTATGCGTTTTTTCCTGAATATATTCAGGAAAAAACGCATACGCCCTTTTTGGCCAAGGGCCTCATTGTCAACGTTTTGCTGCTTTTCATGTGCTTTAAAGGCGATTCGAATCTACCTCCTGAAATCTGTTTCCTGCAATTCTGCCTTGATTTCAAACCCTCTTCTTTGCCTTCCCTCAATATATTTGTGGACGAGAGTTATCATTTATAACTCTGCAGGTTTGTGAATTGCAGTGCCCTGAAGCTCCATTTTACAACTCGCTTTTTGGGAGCTGGCCGTAAAAGCGCAGGATGGCTTCAGGCCCTGTGCTGGTTCCGGGGGGCAGGCTGAGCCTGTGGTTAATTATTCTCCCTGATGGGAAAATAGAGTGACCTGTGCCTGTCCCAACACCAAGAGCTAGTCTCTCATTGGTTCCCCATCTTCCCATTCATCCTCAGGACAAATTGCAACCTGTACGGAACAGGAGGTTAAAGATGCTGTTGCTCCAAGTAGGGAGATTGCTAGTAAAGTGGCTGGAATGGCGAACCCGAGCACAAGGAGATGAGAAATGATGTGCGTTATAGAAACCTTTCCCCATCACACGGTGTACCATCTTCTGGGTTTCTCATGCATGTTTTCGATGTAGGAAGATGCCCTTGAACCTCGAGATTTGGGACCCATGGGATGGGTACCATGCAGTATTACTTTAAAGGGTCTGCGTTTGCTCACCCAACCTCACCAAACCGCTCAGCCCCAAGAGTGTCCACCCTTATGTCTCATCCAGCTGTGGGTCTAGATATGGTCAATCCAGGTTCCATCACAGCCCCTGAACGAATTGTGTAAGAATTTCTCTCTCTTTCACTGTCTTTGTTTCATGGGTTTTTAAAAGTAATTTATTTTTATAATGGGGTTTAACTGCTTTTCACTGCTGTGTTTATGCCGCTTTACACCCACTTGACACTAACAGAGAGATTTCAATACATAGGTTTTAAGATTATTACTACTCAGATATATCCTTGTGTGGTGAATAGAGGGTGTTGAGTCCAGTTCTCTGAGCAAGGAGTCGGTCTTGTCTATTACATATTGGGTTTATGGAACGGTATCTCAGCTAATTTGAAACCCTTGTTTATGTATTACCCCACCTCACCTTTCCTGTTAAGCAGCCATAGTGTGTTTTCTGCATGTGTGACTCTGTTCTGTTTTGTAATTCAGTTCAAGTGTAATGGTTTTTACTTTCCCTGTATAAGTGATATCTTATGAGAAGTGTCCTTTTCTGTGTGACTTATTTCACTTAGAATCGTCGTACCTAAATCCACTCATCATGCTGCTACTAGCCTTATGACATTGATTTCATGGCTGAGTGATATTCCATTGTACATAAGGACCACAACTTCTTTATCCATTTTTCTCTTTCCTGGGATATTGAAGGTGGAATGAAGTGGAGGTCCTTGGCAACAGAGCAGCCCTAAACTTTGGTGTGCTTGTGTCTTGCTGATTTTTAATTTTCCCAATTTATACCCCCATGCGTGGAAGTGCCCTATGCGCTCTAAGCTGTGTTTTTTAGATGTTTCAGGACACACCGTACCCTTCTCCAGCGTGGCTGTTGGCAATTTACATCCCGCCCATCAGCGTAGCAAGGCTCCCATTTCTCCGTGGCCTGTCCTGCATTTCTGGTTTTGACACTTTTCTCAGCATGGCCCTTTTGACCGATGGGAAGCGAGACTTCTTTGTAGCACTGATTTGCCTTTCCAGGTTGCTTGGTTGGCCAAAAAGGGCGTATGCGTTTTTTCCTGAATATATTCAGGAAAAAACGCATACGTCCTTTTTGGCCAAGGGCCTCATTGTCAACGTTTTGCTGCTTTTCATGTGCTTTAAAGGCGATTCGAATCTACCTCCTGAAATCTGTTTCCTGCAATTCTGCCTTGATTTCAAATCCTCTTCTTTGCCTTCCCTCAATATATTTGTGGACGAGAGTTATCATTTATAACTCTGCAGGTTTGTGAATTGCAGTGCCCTGAAGCTCCATTTTACAACTCGCTTTTTGGGAGCTGGCCGTAAAAGCGCAGGATGGTTTCAGGCCCTGTGCTGGTTCCGGGGGGCAGCTGAGCCTGTGGTTAATTCTTCTTCCTGATGGGAAAATAGAGTGACCTGTGCCTGTCCCAACACCAAGAGCTAGTCTCTCATTGGTTCCCCATCTTCCCATTCATCCTCAGGACAAATTGCAACCTGTACGGAACAGGAGGTTAAAGATGCTGTTGCTCCAAGTAGGGAGATTGCTAGTAAAGTGGCTGGAATGGCGAACCCGAGCACAAGGAGATGAGAAATGAGGTGCGTTTTAGGAACGTTTCCCCATCACACGGTGTACCATCTTCTGGGTTTCTCATGCATGTTTTCGATGTAGGAAGATGCCCTTGAACCTCGAGATTTGGGACCCATGGGATGGGTACCACGCAGTACTACTTTAAAAGGTCTGCGTTTGCTCACCCAGCCTCACCAAATCTCGCAGCCCCAAGAGTGTCCACCCTTATGTCTCATCCAGCTGTGGGTCTAGATATGGTCAATCCAGGTTCCATCACAGCCCCTGAACGAATTGTGTAAGAATTTCTCTCTCTTTCACTGTGTTTGTTTCATGGGTTTTTAAAAGTAATTTATTTTTATAATGGGGTTTAGCTGCTTTTCACTGCTGTGTTTATGCCGCTTTACACCCACTTGACACTAACAGAGAGATTTCAATACATAGGTTTTAAGATTATTACTACTCAGATATATCCTTGTGTGGTGAATAGGGGGTGTTGAGTCCAGTTCTCTGAGCAAGGAGTCGGTCTTGTCTATTACATATTGGGTTTATGGAACGGTATCTCAGCTAATTTGAAACCCTTGTTTTATGTATCACCCCACCTCACCTTTCCTGTTAAGCAGCCATAGTGTGTTTTCTGCATGTGTGACTCTGTTCTGTTTTGTAATTCAGTTCAAGTGTAATGGTTTTTACTTTCCCTGTATAAGTGATATCTTATGAGAAGTGTCCTTTTCTGTGTGACTTATTTCACTTAGAATCGTCGTACCTAAATCCACTCATCATGCTGCTACTAGCCTTATGACATTGATTTCATGGCTGAGTGATATTCCATTGTACATAAGGACCACAACTTCTTTATCCATTTTTCTCTTTCCTGGGATATTGAAGGTGGAATGAAGTGGAGGTCCTTGGCAACAGAGCAGCCCTAAACTTTGGTGTGCTTGTGTCTTGCTGATTTTTAATTTTCCCAATTTATACCCCCATGCGTGGAAGTGCCCTATGCGCTCTAAGCTGTGTTTTTTAGATGTTTCAGGACACACTGTACCCTTCTCCAGGGTGGCTGTTGGCAATTTACATTCCGCCCATCAGCGTAGCAAGGCTCCCATTTCTCCATGGCCTGTTCTGCATTTCTGGTTTTGACACTTTTCTCAGCATGGCCCTTTTGACCGATGGGAAGCGAGACTTCTTTGTAGCACTGATTTGCCTTTCCAGGTTGCTTGGTTGGCCAAAAAGGGCGTATGCGTTTTTTCCTGAATATATTCAGGAAAAAACGCATACGCCCTTTTTGGCCAAGGGCCTCATTGTCAACGTTTTGCTGCTTTTCATGTGCTTTAAAGGCGATTCGAATCTACCTCCTGAAATCTGTTTCCTGCAATTCTGCCTTGATTTCAAACCCTCTTCTTTGCCTTCCCTCAATATATTTGTGGACGAGAGTTATCATTTATAACTCTGCAGGTTTGTGAATTGCAGTGCCCTGAAGCTCCATTTTACAACTCGCTTTTTGGGAGCTGGCCGTAAAAGCGCAGGATGGCTTCAGGCCCTGTGCTGGTTCCGGGGGGCAGGCTGAGCCTGTGGTTAATTCTTCTCCCTGATGGGAAAATAGAGTGACCTGTGCCTGTCCCAACACCAAGAGCTAGTCTCTCATTGGTTCCCCATCTTCCCATTCATCCTCAGGACAAATTGCAACCTGTACGGAACAGGAGGTTAAAGATGCTGTTGCTCCAAGTAGGGAGATTGCTAGTAAAGTGGCTGGAATGGCGAACCCGAGCACAAGGAGATGAGAAATGATGTGCGTTATAGAAACCTTTCCCCATCACACGGTGTACCATCTTCTGGGTTTCTCATGCATGTTTTCGATGTAGGAAGATGCCCTTGAACCTCGAGATTTGGGACCCATGGGATGGGTACCATGCAGTATTACTTTAAAGGGTCTGCATTTGCTCACCCAACCTCACCAAACCGCTCAGCCCCAAGAGTGTCCACCCTTATGTCTCATCCAGCTGTGGGTCTAGATATGGTCAATCCAGGTTCCATCACAGCCCCTGAACGAATTGTGTAAGAATTTCTCTCTCTTTCACTGTCTTTGTTTCATGGGTTTTTAAAAGTAATTTATTTTTATAATGGGGTTTAACTGCTTTTCACTGCTGTGTTTATGCCGCTTTACAGCCACTTGACACTAACAGAGAGATTTCAATACATAGGTTTTAAGATTATTACTACTCAGATATATCCTTGTGTGGTGAATAGAGGGTGTTGAGTCCAGTTCTCTGAGCAAGGAGTCGGTCTTGTCTATTACATATTGGGTTTATGGAACGGTATCTCAGCTAATTTGAAACCCTTGTTTATGTATTACCCCACCTCACCTTTCCTGTTAAGCAGCCATAGTGTGTTTTCTGCATGTGTGACTCTGTTCTGTTTTGTAATTCAGTTCAAGTGTAATGGTTTTTACTTTCCCTGTATAAGTGATATCTTATGAGAAGTGTCCTTTTCTGTGTGACTTATTTCACTTAGAATCGTCGTACCTAAATCCACTCATCATGCTGCTACTAGCCTTATGACATTGATTTCATGGCTGAGTGATATTCCATTGTACATAAGGACCACAACTTCTTTATCCATTTTTCTCTTTCCTGGGATATTGAAGGTGGAATGAAGTGGAGGTCCTTGGCAACAGAGCAGCCCTAAACTTTGGTGTGCTTGTGTCTTGCTGATTTTTAATTTTCCCAATTTATACCCCCATGCGTGGAAGTGCCCTATGCGCTCTAAGCTGTGTTTTTTAGATGTTTCAGGACACACTGTACCCTTCTCCAGGGTGGCTGTTGGCAATTTACATTCCGCCCATCAGCGTAGCAAGGCTCCCATTTCTCCATGGCCTGTTCTGCATTTCTGGTTTTGACACTTTTCTCAGCATGGCCCTTTTGACCGATGGGAAGTGAGACTTCTTTGTAGCACTGATTTGCCTTTCCAGGTTGCTTGGTTGGCCAAAAAGGGCGTATGCGTTTTTTCCTGAATATATTCAGGAAAAAACGCATACGCCCTTTTTGGCCAAGGGCCTCATTGTCAACGTTTTGCTGCTTTTCATGTGCTTTAAAGGCGATTCGAATCTACCTCCTGAAATCTGTTTCCTGCAATTCTGCCTTGATTTCAAACCCTCTTCTTTGCCTTCCCTCAATATATTTGTGGACGAGAGTTATCATTTATAACTCTGCAGGTTTGTGAATTGCAGTGCCCTGAAGCTCCATTTTACAACTCGCTTTTTGGGAGCTGGCCGTAAAAGCGCAGGATGGCTTCAGGCCCTGTGCTGGTTCCGGGGGGCAGGCTGAGCCTGTGGTTAATTCTTCTCCCTGATGGGAAAATAGAGTGACCTGTGCCTGTCCCAACACCAAGAGCTAGTCTCTCATTGGTTCCCCATCTTCCCATTCATCCTCAGGACAAATTGCAACCTGTACGGAACAGGAGGTTAAAGATGCTGTTGCTCCAAGTAGGGAGATTGCTAGTAAAGTGGCTGGAATGGCGAACCCGAGCACAAGGAGATGAGAAATGATGTGCGTTATAGAAACCTTTCCCCATCACATGGTGTACCATCTTCTGGGTTTCTCATGCATGTTTTCGATGTAGGAAGATGCCCTTGAACCTCGAGATTTGGGACCCATGGGATGGGTACCATGCAGTATTACTTTAAAGGGTCTGCGTTTGCTCACCCAACCTCACCAAACCGCTCAGCCCCAAGAGTGTCCACCCTTATGTCTCATCCAGCTGTGGGTCTAGATATGGTCAATCCAGGTTCCATCACAGCCCCTGAACGAATTGTGTAAGAATTTCTCTCTCTTTCACTGTCTTTGTTTCATGGGTTTTTAAAAGTAATTTATTTTTATAATGGGGTTTAACTGCTTTTCACTGCTGTGTTTATGCCGCTTTACAGCCACTTGACACTAACAGAGAGATTTCAATACATAGGTTTTAAGATTATTACTACTCAGATATATCCTTGTGTGGTGAATAGAGGGTGTTGAGTCCAGTTCTCTGAGCAAGGAGTCGGTCTTGTCTATTACATATTGGGTTTATGGAACGGTATCTCAGCTAATTTGAAACCCTTGTTTATGTATTACCCCACCTCACCTTTCCTGTTAAGCAGCCATAGTGTGTTTTCTGCATGTGTGACTCTGTTCTGTTTTGTAATTCAGTTCAAGTGTAATGGTTTTTACTTTCCCTGTATAAGTGATATCTTATGAGAAGTGGCCTTTTCTGTGTGACTTATTTCACTTAGAATCGTCGTACCTAAATCCACTCATCTTGCTGCTACTAGCCTTATGACATTGATTTCATGGCTGAGTGATATTCCATTGTACATAAGGACCACAACTTCTTTATCCATTTTTCTCTTTCCTGGGATATTGAAGGTGGAATGAAGTGGAGGTCCTTGGCAACAGAGCAGCCCTAAACTTTGGTGTGCTTGTGTCTTGCTGATTTTTAATTTTCCCAATTTATACCCCCATGCGTGGAAGTGCCCTATGCGCTCTAAGCTGTGTTTTTTAGATGTTTGTGGACACACCGTACCCTTCTCCAGAGTGGCTGTTGGCAATTTATATCCCGCCCATCAGCGTAGCAAGGCTCCCATTTCTCCATGGCCTGTCCTGCATTTCTGGTTTTGACACTTTTCTCAGCATGGCCCTTTTGACCGATGGGAAGCCAGACTTCTTTGTAGCGCTGATTTGCCTTTCCAGGTTGCTTGGTTGGCCAAAAAGGGCGTATGCGTTTTTTCCTGAATATATTCAGGAAAAAACGCATACGCCCTTTTTGGCCAAGGGCCTCATTGTGAACGTTTTGCTGCTTTTCATGTGCTTTAAAGGCGATTCGAATCTACCTCCTGAAATCTGTTTCCTGCAATTCTGCCTTGATTTCAAACCCTCTTCTTTGCCTTCCCTCAATATATTTGTGGACGAGAGTTATCATTTATAACTCTGCAGGTTTGTGAATTGCAGTGCCCTGAAGCTCCATTTTACAACTCGCTTTTTGGGAGATGGCCGTAAAAGCGCAGGATGGCTTCAGGCCCTGTTCTGGTTCCGGGGGGCAGGCTGAGCCTGTGGTTAATTCTTCTCCCTGATGGGAAAATAGAGTGACCTGTGCCTGTCCCAACACCAAGAGCTAGTCTCTCATTGGTTCCCCGTCTTCCCATTCATCCTCAGGACAAATTGCAACCTGTACGGAACAGGAGGTTAAAGATGCTGTTGCTCCAAGTAGGGAGATTGCTAGTAAAGTGGCTGGAATGGCGAACCCGAGCACAAGGAGATGAGAAATGAGGTGCGTTTTAGGAATCTTTCCCCATCACACCGTGTACCAACTTCTTGGTTTCTCATGCATGTTTTCGATGTAGGAAGATGCCCTTGAACCTCGAGATTTGGGACCCCTGCAATGGGTACCACGCAGTATTACTTTAAAGGGTCTGCGTTTGCTCACCCAACCTCACCAAACCTCTCAGCCCCAAGAGTGTCCACCCTTATGTCTCATCCAGCTGTGGGTCTAGATATGGTCAATCCAGGTTCCATCACAGCCCCTGAATGAATTGTGTAAGAATTTCTCTCTCTTTCACTGTCTTTGTTTCATGGGTTTTTAAAAGTAATTTATTTTTATAATGAGGTTTAGCTGCTTTTCACTGCTGTGTTTATGCCGCTTTACACCCACTTGACACACTAACAGAGAGATTTCAATACATAGGTTTTAAGATTATTTCTAGTCAGATATATCCTTGTGTGGTGAATAGGGGGTGTTGAGTCCAGTTCTCTGAGCAAGGAGTAGGTCTTGTCTATTACATGTTGGGTTTATGGAACTGTATCTCAGGTAATTTGAAACCCTTGTTTTATGTATCACCCCACCTCACCTTTCCTGTTAAGCAGCCATAGTGTGTTTTCTGCATGTGTGACTCTGTTCTGTTTTTTTGTTTTTTTTGTTTTTTTTTAAAAGCTTTTTCTTTTTTTTTTTAAAGAAATACACATTCTTTTTATTTATTTATTTATTTATTTATGAGTGTGTTGAGTCTTCGTTTCTGTGTGAGGGCTTTCTCTAGTTGCGGCAAGTGGGGACCACTCTTCATCACGGTGCGCGGGCCTCTCACCATCGCGGCCTCTCTTGTTGCGGAGCACAAGCTCCAGACGCGCAGGCTCAGTAATTGTGGCTCACGGGCCCAGTTGCACCGTGGCATGTGGGATCTTCCCAGACCAGGGCTCGAACCCGTGTCACCTGCATTGGCAGGCAGATTCTCAACCACTGCGCCACCAGGGAAGCCCCTCTGTTCTGTTTTGTAATTCAGTTCAAGTATAATGGTTTTTACTTTCCCTGTATAAGTGATATCTTATGAGAAGTGTCCTTTTCTGTGTGACTTATTTCACTTAGAATCGTCGTACCTAAATCCACTCATCATGCTGCTACTAGCCTTATGACATTGATTTCATGGCTGAGTGATATTCCATTGTACATAAGGACCACAACTTCTTTATCCATTTTTCTCTTTCCTGGGATATTTAAGGTGGAATGAAGTGGAGGTCCTTGGCAACAGAGCAGCCCTAAACTTTGGTGTGCTTGTGTCTTGCTGATTTTTAATTTTCCCAATTTATACCCCCATGCGTGGAAGTGCCCTATGCGCTCTAAGCTGTGTTTTTTAGATGTTTCAGGACACACCGTACCCTTCTCCAGGGTGGCTGTTGGCAATTTACATTCCGCCCATCAGCGTAGCAAGGCTCCCATTTCTCCATGGCCTGTTCTGCATTTCTGGTTTTGACACTTTTCTCAGCATGGCCCTTTTGACCGATGGGAAGCGAGACTTCTTTGTAGCGCTGATTTGCCATTCCAGGTTGCTTGGTTGGCCAAAAAGGGCGTATGCGTTTTTTCCTGAATATATTCAGGAAAAAACGCATACGCCCTTTTTGGCCAAGGGCATCATTGTCAACGTTTTGCCGCTTTTCATGTGCTTTAAAGGCGATTCGAATCTACCTCCTGAAATCTGTTTCCTGCAATTCTGCCTTGATTTCAAATCCTCTTCTTTGCCTTCCCTCAATATATTTGTGGACGAGAGTTATCATTTATAACTCTGCAGGTTTGTGAATTGCAGTTCCCTGAAGCTCCATTTTACAACTCGCTTTTTTGGGAGCTGGCCGCAAAAGCGCAGGATGGCTTCAGGCCCTGTTCTAGTTCTGGGGGGCAGGCTGAGCCTGTGGATATTTCTTCTCCCTGATGGGAAAATAGAGTGACCTTTGCCTGTCCCAACACCAAGAGCTAGTCTCTCATTGGTTCCCCGTCTTCCCGTTCATCCTCAGGAAAAATTGCAACCTGTACGGAACAGGAGGTTAAAGGTGCTGATACTCCAAGTAGGGAGATTGCTAGTAAAGTGGCTGGAATGGCGAACCCGAGCTCAAGGAGATGACAAATGAGGTGCGTTTTAGAAAGCTTTCCCCATCACACGGTGTACCATCTTCTGGGTTTCTCATGCATGTTTTCGATGTAGGAAGATGCCCTTGAACCTGGAGATTTGGGACCCATGGGATGGGTACCACACAGTATTACTTTAAAGGGTCTGCATTTGCTCACCCAACCTCACCAAACCTCTCAGCCCCAAGAGTGTCCACCCTTATGTCTCATCCAGCTGTGGGTCTAGATATGGTCAATCCGGGTTGCATCACAGCCCCTGAACGAATTGTGTAAGAATTTCTCTCTCTTTCTCTGTCTTTGTTTCATGGGTTTTAAAAAGTAATTTATGTTTATAATGGGGTTTAGCTGCTTTTCACTGCTGTGTTTATACCGCTTTACACCCACTTGACACACTAACAGAGAGATTTCAATACATAGGTTTTAAGATTATTACTAGTCAGATATATCTTTGTGTGGTGAATAGGGGGTGTTGAGTCCAGTTCTCTGAGCAAGGAGTCGGTCTTGTCTATTACATATTGGGTTTATGGAACGGTATCTCAGCTAATTTGAAACCCTTGTTTTATGTATCACCCCACCTCACCTTCCCTGATAAGCAGCCATAGTGTGTTTTCTGCATGTGTGACTCTGTTCTGTTTTGTATTTCAGTTCAAGTGTAACGGTTTTTACTTTCCCTGTATAAGTGATATCTTATGAGAAGTGTCCTTTTGTGTGACTTATTTCACTTAGAATCGTCGTACCTAAATCCACTCATCATGCTGCTACTAGCCTTATGACATTGATTTCATGGCTGAGTGATATTCCATTGTACATAAGGACCACAACTTCTTTATCCATTTTTCTCTTTCCTGGGATATTGAAGGTGGAATGAAGTGGAGGTCCTTGGCAACAGAGCAGCCCTAAACTTTGGTGTGCTTGTGTCTTGCTGATTTTTAATTTTCCCAATTTATACCCCCATGCGTGGAAGTGCCCTATGCGCTCTAAGCTGTGTTTTTTAGATGTTTCAGGACACACTGTACCCTTCTCCAGGGTGGCTGTTGGCAATTTACATTCCGCCCATCAGCGTAGCAAGGCTCCCATTTCTCCATGGCCTGTTCTGCATTTCTGGTTTTGACACTTTTCTCAGCATGGCCCTTTTGACCGATGGGAAGCGAGACTTCTTTGTAGCACTGATTTGCCTTTCCAGGTTGCTTGGTTGGCCAAAAAGGGCGTATGCGTTTTTTCCTGAATATATTCAGGAAAAAACGCATACGCCCTTTTTGGCCAAGGGCCTCATTGTCAACGTTTTGCTGCTTTTCATGTGCTTTAAAGGCGATTCGAATCTACCTCCTGAAATCTGTTTCCTGCAATTCTGCCTTGATTTCAAACCCTCTTCTTTGCCTTCCCTCAATATATTTGTGGACGAGAGTTATCATTTATAACTCTGCAGGTTTGTGAATTGCAGTGCCCTGAAGCTCCATTTTACAACTCGCTTTTTGGGAGCTGGCCGTAAAAGCGCAGGATGGCTTCAGGCCCTGTGCTGGTTCCGGGGGGCAGGCTGAGCCTGTGGTTAATTCTTCTCCCTGATGGGAAAATAGAGTGACCTGTGCCTGTCCCAACACCAAGAGCTAGTCTCTCATTGGTTCCCCATCTTCCCATTCATCCTCAGGACAAATTGCAACCTGTACGGAACAGGAGGTTAAAGATGCTGTTGCTCCAAGTAGGGAGATTGCTAGTAAAGTGGCTGGAATGGCGAACCCGAGCACAAGGAGATGAGAAATGATGTGCGTTATAGAAACCTTTCCCCATCACACGGTGTACCATCTTCTGGGTTTCTCATGCATGTTTTCGATGTAGGAAGATGCCCTTGAACCTCGAGATTTGGGACCCATGGGATGGGTACCATGCAGTATTACTTTAAAGGGTCTGCATTTGCTCACCCAACCTCACCAAACCGCTCAGCCCCAAGAGTGTCCACCCTTATGTCTCATCCAGCTGTGGGTCTAGATATGGTCAATCCAGGTTCCATCACAGCCCCTGAACGAATTGTGTAAGAATTTCTCTCTCTTTCACTGTCTTTGTTTCATGGGTTTTTAAAAGTAATTTATTTTTATAATGGGGTTTAACTGCTTTTCACTGCTGTGTTTATGCCGCTTTACAGCCACTTGACACTAACAGAGAGATTTCAATACATAGGTTTTAAGATTATTACTACTCAGATATATCCTTGTGTGGTGAATAGAGGGTGTTGAGTCCAGTTCTCTGAGCAAGGAGTCGGTCTTGTCTATTACATATTGGGTTTATGGAACGGTATCTCAGCTAATTTGAAACCCTTGTTTATGTATTACCCCACCTCACCTTTCCTGTTAAGCAGCCATAGTGTGTTTTCTGCATGTGTGACTCTGTTCTGTTTTGTAATTCAGTTCAAGTGTAATGGTTTTTACTTTCCCTGTATAAGTGATATCTTATGAGAAGTGTCCTTTTCTGTGTGACTTATTTCACTTAGAATCGTCGTACCTAAATCCACTCATCATGCTGCTACTAGCCTTATGACATTGATTTCATGGCTGAGTGATATTCCATTGTACATAAGGACCACAACTTCTTTATCCATTTTTCTCTTTCCTGGGATATTGAAGGTGGAATGAAGTGGAGGTCCTTGGCAACAGAGCAGCCCTAAACTTTGGTGTGCTTGTGTCTTGCTGATTTTTAATTTTCCCAATTTATACCCCCATGCGTGGAAGTGCCCTATGCGCTCTAAGCTGTGTTTTTTAGATGTTTCAGGACACACTGTACCCTTCTCCAGGGTGGCTGTTGGCAATTTACATTCCGCCCATCAGCGTAGCAAGGCTCCCATTTCTCCATGGCCTGTTCTGCATTTCTGGTTTTGACACTTTTCTCAGCATGGCCCTTTTGACCGATGGGAAGCGAGACTTCTTTGTAGCACTGATTTGCCTTTCCAGGTTGCTTGGTTGGCCAAAAAGGGCGTATGCGTTTTTTCCTGAATATATTCAGGAAAAAACGCATACGCCCTTTTTGGCCAAGGGCCTCATTGTCAACGTTTTGCTGCTTTTCATGTGCTTTAAAGGCGATTCGAATCTACCTCCTGAAATCTGTTTCCTGCAATTCTGCCTTGATTTCAAACCCTCTTCTTTGCCTTCCCTCAATATATTTGTGGACGAGAGTTATCATTTATAACTCTGCAGGTTTGTGAATTGCAGTGCCCTGAAGCTCCATTTTACAACTCGCTTTTTGGGAGCTGGCCGTAAAAGCGCAGGATGGCTTCAGGCCCTGTGCTGGTTCCGGGGGGCAGGCTGAGCCTGTGGTTAATTCTTCTCCCTGATGGGAAAATAGAGTGACCTGTGCCTGTCCCAACACCAAGAGCTAGTCTCTCATTGGTTCCCCATCTTCCCATTCATCCTCAGGACAAATTGCAACCTGTACGGAACAGGAGGTTAAAGATGCTGTTGCTCCAAGTAGGGAGATTGCTAGTAAAGTGGCTGGAATGGCGAACCCGAGCACAAGGAGATGAGAAATGATGTGCGTTATAGAAACCTTTCCCCATCACATGGTGTACCATCTTCTGGGTTTCTCATGCATGTTTTCGATGTAGGAAGATGCCCTTGAACCTCGAGATTTGGGACCCATGGGATGGGTACCATGCAGTATTACTTTAAAGGGTCTGCGTTTGCTCACCCAACCTCACCAAACCGCTCAGCCCCAAGAGTGTCCACCCTTATGTCTCATCCAGCTGTGGGTCTAGATATGGTCAATCCAGGTTCCATCACAGCCCCTGAACGAATTGTGTAAGAATTTCTCTCTCTTTCACTGTCTTTGTTTCATGGGTTTTTAAAAGTAATTTATTTTTATAATGGGGTTTAACTGCTTTTCACTGCTGTGTTTATGCCGCTTTACAGCCACTTGACACTAACAGAGAGATTTCAATACATAGGTTTTAAGATTATTACTACTCAGATATATCCTTGTGTGGTGAATAGAGGGTGTTGAGTCCAGTTCTCTGAGCAAGGAGTCGGTCTTGTCTATTACATATTGGGTTTATGGAACGGTATCTCAGCTAATTTGAAACCCTTGTTTATGTATTACCCCACCTCACCTTTCCTGTTAAGCAGCCATAGTGTGTTTTCTGCATGTGTGACTCTGTTCTGTTTTGTAATTCAGTTCAAGTGTAATGGTTTTTACTTTCCCTGTATAAGTGATATCTTATGAGAAGTGGCCTTTTCTGTGTGACTTATTTCACTTAGAATCGTCGTACCTAAATCCACTCATCTTGCTGCTACTAGCCTTATGACATTGATTTCATGGCTGAGTGATATTCCATTGTACATAAGGACCACAACTTCTTTATCCATTTTTCTCTTTCCTGGGATATTGAAGGTGGAATGAAGTGGAGGTCCTTGGCAACAGAGCAGCCCTAAACTTTGGTGTGCTTGTGTCTTGCTGATTTTTAATTTTCCCAATTTATACCCCCATGCGTGGAAGTGCCCTATGCGCTCTAAGCTGTGTTTTTTAGATGTTTGTGGACACACCGTACCCTTCTCCAGAGTGGCTGTTGGCAATTTATATCCCGCCCATCAGCGTAGCAAGGCTCCCATTTCTCCATGGCCTGTCCTGCATTTCTGGTTTTGACACTTTTCTCAGCATGGCCCTTTTGACCGATGGGAAGCCAGACTTCTTTGTAGCGCTGATTTGCCTTTCCAGGTTGCTTGGTTGGCCAAAAAGGGCGTATGCGTTTTTTCCTGAATATATTCAGGAAAAAACGCATACGCCCTTTTTGGCCAAGGGCCTCATTGTGAACGTTTTGCTGCTTTTCATGTGCTTTAAAGGCGATTCGAATCTACCTCCTGAAATCTGTTTCCTGCAATTCTGCCTTGATTTCAAACCCTCTTCTTTGCCTTCCCTCAATATATTTGTGGACGAGAGTTATCATTTATAACTCTGCAGGTTTGTGAATTGCAGTGCCCTGAAGCTCCATTTTACAACTCGCTTTTTGGGAGATGGCCGTAAAAGCGCAGGATGGCTTCAGGCCCTGTTCTGGTTCCGGGGGGCAGGCTGAGCCTGTGGTTAATTCTTCTCCCTGATGGGAAAATAGAGTGACCTGTGCCTGTCCCAACACCAAGAGCTAGTCTCTCATTGGTTCCCCGTCTTCCCATTCATCCTCAGGACAAATTGCAACCTGTACGGAACAGGAGGTTAAAGATGCTGTTGCTCCAAGTAGGGAGATTGCTAGTAAAGTGGCTGGAATGGCGAACCCGAGCACAAGGAGATGAGAAATGAGGTGCGTTTTAGGAATCTTTCCCCATCACACCGTGTACCAACTTCTTGGTTTCTCATGCATGTTTTCGATGTAGGAAGATGCCCTTGAACCTCGAGATTTGGGACCCCTGCAATGGGTACCACGCAGTATTACTTTAAAGGGTCTGCGTTTGCTCACCCAACCTCACCAAACCTCTCAGCCCCAAGAGTGTCCACCCTTATGTCTCATCCAGCTGTGGGTCTAGATATGGTCAATCCAGGTTCCATCACAGCCCCTGAATGAATTGTGTAAGAATTTCTCTCTCTTTCACTGTCTTTGTTTCATGGGTTTTTAAAAGTAATTTATTTTTATAATGAGGTTTAGCTGCTTTTCACTGCTGTGTTTATGCCGCTTTACACCCACTTGACACACTAACAGAGAGATTTCAATACATAGGTTTTAAGATTATTTCTAGTCAGATATATCCTTGTGTGGTGAATAGGGGGTGTTGAGTCCAGTTCTCTGAGCAAGGAGTAGGTCTTGTCTATTACATGTTGGGTTTATGGAACTGTATCTCAGGTAATTTGAAACCCTTGTTTTATGTATCACCCCACCTCACCTTTCCTGTTAAGCAGCCATAGTGTGTTTTCTGCATGTGTGACTCTGTTCTGTTTTTTTGTTTTTTTTGTTTTTTTTTAAAAGCTTTTTCTTTTTTTTTTTAAAGAAATACACATTCTTTTTATTTATTTATTTATTTATTTATGAGTGTGTTGAGTCTTCGTTTCTGTGTGAGGGCTTTCTCTAGTTGCGGCAAGTGGGGACCACTCTTCATCACGGTGCGCGGGCCTCTCACCATCGCGGCCTCTCTTGTTGCGGAGCACAAGCTCCAGACGCGCAGGCTCAGTAATTGTGGCTCACGGGCCCAGTTGCACCGTGGCATGTGGGATCTTCCCAGACCAGGGCTCGAACCCGTGTCACCTGCATTGGCAGGCAGATTCTCAACCACTGCGCCACCAGGGAAGCCCCTCTGTTCTGTTTTGTAATTCAGTTCAAGTATAATGGTTTTTACTTTCCCTGTATAAGTGATATCTTATGAGAAGTGTCCTTTTCTGTGTGACTTATTTCACTTAGAATCGTCGTACCTAAATCCACTCATCATGCTGCTACTAGCCTTATGACATTGATTTCATGGCTGAGTGATATTCCATTGTACATAAGGACCACAACTTCTTTATCCATTTTTCTCTTTCCTGGGATATTTAAGGTGGAATGAAGTGGAGGTCCTTGGCAACAGAGCAGCCCTAAACTTTGGTGTGCTTGTGTCTTGCTGATTTTTAATTTTCCCAATTTATACCCCCATGCGTGGAAGTGCCCTATGCGCTCTAAGCTGTGTTTTTTAGATGTTTCAGGACACACCGTACCCTTCTCCAGGGTGGCTGTTGGCAATTTACATTCCGCCCATCAGCGTAGCAAGGCTCCCATTTCTCCATGGCCTGTTCTGCATTTCTGGTTTTGACACTTTTCTCAGCATGGCCCTTTTGACCGATGGGAAGCGAGACTTCTTTGTAGCGCTGATTTGCCATTCCAGGTTGCTTGGTTGGCCAAAAAGGGCGTATGCGTTTTTTCCTGAATATATTCAGGAAAAAACGCATACGCCCTTTTTGGCCAAGGGCATCATTGTCAACGTTTTGCCGCTTTTCATGTGCTTTAAAGGCGATTCGAATCTACCTCCTGAAATCTGTTTCCTGCAATTCTGCCTTGATTTCAAATCCTCTTCTTTGCCTTCCCTCAATATATTTGTGGACGAGAGTTATCATTTATAACTCTGCAGGTTTGTGAATTGCAGTTCCCTGAAGCTCCATTTTACAACTCGCTTTTTTGGGAGCTGGCCGCAAAAGCGCAGGATGGCTTCAGGCCCTGTTCTAGTTCTGGGGGGCAGGCTGAGCCTGTGGATATTTCTTCTCCCTGATGGGAAAATAGAGTGACCTTTGCCTGTCCCAACACCAAGAGCTAGTCTCTCATTGGTTCCCCGTCTTCCCGTTCATCCTCAGGAAAAATTGCAACCTGTACGGAACAGGAGGTTAAAGGTGCTGATACTCCAAGTAGGGAGATTGCTAGTAAAGTGGCTGGAATGGCGAACCCGAGCTCAAGGAGATGACAAATGAGGTGCGTTTTAGAAAGCTTTCCCCATCACACGGTGTACCATCTTCTGGGTTTCTCATGCATGTTTTCGATGTAGGAAGATGCCCTTGAACCTGGAGATTTGGGACCCATGGGATGGGTACCACACAGTATTACTTTAAAGGGTCTGCATTTGCTCACCCAACCTCACCAAACCTCTCAGCCCCAAGAGTGTCCACCCTTATGTCTCATCCAGCTGTGGGTCTAGATATGGTCAATCCGGGTTGCATCACAGCCCCTGAACGAATTGTGTAAGAATTTCTCTCTCTTTCTCTGTCTTTGTTTCATGGGTTTTAAAAAGTAATTTATGTTTATAATGGGGTTTAGCTGCTTTTCACTGCTGTGTTTATACCGCTTTACACCCACTTGACACACTAACAGAGAGATTTCAATACATAGGTTTTAAGATTATTACTAGTCAGATATATCTTTGTGTGGTGAATAGGGGGTGTTGAGTCCAGTTCTCTGAGCAAGGAGTCGGTCTTGTCTATTACATATTGGGTTTATGGAACGGTATCTCAGCTAATTTGAAACCCTTGTTTTATGTATCACCCCACCTCACCTTCCCTGATAAGCAGCCATAGTGTGTTTTCTGCATGTGTGACTCTGTTCTGTTTTGTATTTCAGTTCAAGTGTAACGGTTTTTACTTTCCCTGTATAAGTGATATCTTATGAGAAGTGTCCTTTTGTGTGACTTATTTCACTTAGAATCGTCGTACCTAAATCCACTCATCATGCTGCTACTAGCCTTATGACATTGATTTCATGGCTGAGTGATATTCCATTGTACATAAGGACCACAACTTCTTTATCCATTTTTCTCTTTCCTGGGATATTTAAGGTGGAATGAAGTGGAGGTCCTTGGCAACAGAGCAGCCCTAAACTTTGGTGTGCTTGTGTCTTGCTGATTTTTAATTTTCCCAATTTATACCCCCATGCGTGGAAGTGCCCTATGCGCTCTAAACTGTGTTTTTTAGATATTTCAGGACACACCATACCTTCTCCACAGGGGCTGTTGGCAATTTACATCCCGCCCTTCAGCATAGCAAGGCTCCCATTTCTCCATGGCCTGTTCTGCATTTCTGGTTTTGACACTTTTCTCAGCATGGCCCTTTTGACCGATGGGAAGCGAGACTTCTTTGTAGCACTGATTTGCCTTTCCAGGTTGCTTGGTTGGCCAAAAAGGGCGTATGCGTTTTTTCCTGAATATATTCAGGAAAAAACGCATACGTCCTTTTTTGCGAAGGGCCTCATTGTCAACGTTTTGCTGCTTTTCATGTGCTTTAAAGGCGATTCGAATCTACCTCCTGAAATCTGTTTCCTGCAATTCTGCCTTGATTTCAAACCCTCTTCTTTGCCTTCCCTCAATATATTTGTGGACGAGAGTTATCATTTATAACTCTGCAGGTTTGTGAATTGCAGTGCCCTGAAGCTCCATTTTACAACTCGCTTTTTGGGAGCTGGCCGTAAAAGCGCAGGATGGCTTCAGGCCCTGTTCTGGTTCCGGGGGGCAGGCTGAGCCTGTGGTTAATTCTTCTCCCTGATGGGAAAATAGAGTGACCTGTGCCTGTCCCAACACTAAGAGCTAGTCTCTCATTGGTTCCCCATCTTCCCATTCATCCTCAGGACAAATTGCAACCTGTACGGAACAGGAGGTTAAAGATGCTGTTGCTCCAAGTAGGGAGATTGCTAGTAAAGTGGCTGGAATGGCGAACCCGAGCACAAGGAGATGAGAAATGATGTGCGTTATAGAAACCTTTCCCCATCACACGGTGTACCATCTTCTGGGTTTCTCATGCATGTTTTCGATGTAGGAAGATGCCCTTGAACCTCGAGATTTGGGACCCATGGGATGGGTACCATGCAGTATTACTTTAAAGGGTCTGCGTTTGCTCACCCAACCTCACCAAACCGCTCAGCCCCAAGAGTGTCCACCCTTATGTCTCATCCAGCTGTGGGTCTAGATATGGTCAATCCAGGTTCCATCACAGCCCCTGAACGAATTGTGTAAGAATTTCTCTCTCTTTCACTGTCTTTGTTTCATGGGTTTTTAAAAGTAATTTATTTTTATAATGGGGTTTAACTGCTTTTCACTGCTGTGTTTATGCCGCTTTACACCCACTTGACACTAACAGAGAGATTTCAATACATAGGTTTTAAGATTATTACTACTCAGATATATCCTTGTGTGGTGAATAGAGGGTGTTGAGTCCAGTTCTCTGAGCAAGGAGTCGGTCTTGTCTATTACATATTGGGTTTATGGAACGGTATCTCAGCTAATTTGAAACCCTTGTTTATGTATTACCCCACCTCACCTTTCCTGTTAAGCAGCCATAGTGTGTTTTCTGCATGTGTGACTCTGTTCTGTTTTGTAATTCAGTTCAAGTGTAATGGTTTTTACTTTCCCTGTATAAGTGATATCTTATGAGAAGTGGCCTTTTCTGTGTGACTTATTTCACTTAGAATCGTCGTACCTAAATCCACTCATCTTGCTGCTACTAGCCTTATGACATTGATTTCATGGCTGAGTGATATTCCATTGTACATAAGGACCACAACTTCTTTATCCATTTTTCTCTTTCCTGGGATATTGAAGGTGGAATGAAGTGGAGGTCCTTGGCAACAGAGCAGCCCTAAACTTTGGTGTGCTTGTGTCTTGCTGATTTTTAATTTTCCCAATTTATACCCCCATGCGTGGAAGTGCCCTATGCGCTCTAAGCTGTGTTTTTTAGATGTTTGTGGACACACCGTACCCTTCTCCAGAGTGGCTGTTGGCAATTTATATCCCGCCCATCAGCGTAGCAAGGCTCCCATTTCTCCATGGCCTGTCCTGCATTTCTGGTTTTGACACTTTTCTCAGCATGGCCCTTTTGACCGATGGGAAGCGAGACTTCTTTGTAGCGCTGATTTGCCTTTCCAGGTTGCTTGGTTGGCCAAAAAGGGCGTATGCGTTTTTTCCTGAATATATTCAGGAAAAAACGCATACGCCCTTTTTGGCCAAGGGCCTCATTGTGAACGTTTTGCTGCTTTTCATGTGCTTTAAAGGCGATTCGAATCTACCTCCTGAAATCTGTTTCCTGCAATTCTGCCTTGATTTCAAACCCTCTTCTTTGCCTTCCCTCAATATATTTGTGGACGAGAGTTATCATTTATAACTCTGCAGGTTTGTGAATTGCAGTGCCCTGAAGCTCCATTTTACAACTCGCTTTTTGGGAGATGGCCGTAAAAGCGCAGGATGGCTTCAGGCCCTGTTCTGGTTCCGGGGGGCAGGCTGAGCCTGTGGTTAATTCTTCTCCCTGATGGGAAAATAGAGTGACCTGTGCCTGTCCCAACACCAAGAGCTAGTCTCTCATTGGTTCTCCATCTTCCCATTCATCCTGAGGACAAATTGCAACCTGTACGGAACAGGAGGTTAAAGATGCTGTTGCTCCAAGTAGGGAGATTGCTAGTAAAGTGGCTGGAATGGCGAACCCGAGCACAAGCAGATGAGAAATGATGTGCGTTATAGAAACCTTTCCCCATCACACGGTGTACCATCTTCTGGGTTTCTCATGCATGTTTTCGATGTAGGAAGATGCCCTTGAACCTCGAGATTTGGGACCCATGGGATGGGTACCATGCAGTATTACTTTAAAGGGTCTGCGTTTGCTCACCCAACCTCACCAAACCGCTCAGCCCCAAGAGTGTCCACCCTTATGTCTCATCCAGCTGTGGGTCTAGATATGGTCAATCCAGGTTCCATCACAGCCCCTGAACGAATTGTGTAAGAATTTCTCTCTCTTTCTCTGTCTTTGTTTCATGGGTTTTTAAAAGTAATTTATTTTTATAATGGGGTTTAGCTGCTTTTCACTGCTGTGTTTATGCCGCTTTACACCCACTTGACACACTAACAGAGAGATTTCAATACATAGGTTTTAAGATTATTACTACTCAGATATATCCTTGTGTGGTGAATAGGCGGTGTTGAGTCCAGTTCTCTGAGCAAGGAGTTGGTCTTGTCTATTACATATTGGGATTATGGAACGGTATCTCAGCTAATTTGAAACCCTTGTTTTATATATCACCCCACCTAACCTTTCCTGTTAAGCAGCCATAGTGTGTTTTCTGCATGTGTGACTCTGTTCTGTTTTATAATTCAGTTCAAGTGTAACTGTTTTTACTTTCCCTGTATAAGTGATATCTTATGAGAAGTGTCCTTTTCTGTGTGACTTATTTCACTTAGAATCGTCGTACCTAAATCCACTCATCATGCTGCTCCTAGCCTTATGACATTGATTTCATGGCTGAGTGATATTCCATTGTACATAAGGACCACAACTTCTTTATCCATTTTTCTCTTTCCTGGGATATTTAAGGTGGAATGAAGTGGAGGTCCTTGGCAACAGAGCAGCCCTAAACTTTGGTGTGCTTGTGTTTGCTGATTTTTAATTTTCCCAATTTATACCCCCATGCGTGGAAGTGCCCTATGCGCTCTAAGCTGTGTTTTTTAGATGTTTCAGGACACACCGTACCCTTCTCCAGCGTGGCTGTTGGCAATTTACATCCCGCCCATCAGCGTAGCAAGGCTCCCATTTCTCCATGGCCTGTCCTGCATTTCTGGTTTTGACACTTTTCTCAGCATGGCCCTTTTGACCGATGGGAAGCGAGACTTCTTTGTAGCACTGATTTGCCTTTCCAGGTTGCTTGGTTGGCCAAAAAGGGCGTATGCGTTTTTTCCTGAATATATTCAGGAAAAAACGCATACGTCCTTTTTGGCCAAGGGCCTCATTGTCAACGTTTTGCTGCTTTTCATGTGCTTTAAAGGCGATTCGAATCTACCTCCTGAAATCTGTTTCCTGCAATTCTGCCTTGATTTCAAATCCTCTTCTTTGCCTTCCCTCAATATATTTGTGGACGAGAGTTATCATTTATAACTCTGCAGGTTTGTGAATTGCAGTGCCCTGAAGCTCCATTTTACAACTCGCTTTTTGGGAGCTGGCCGTAAAAGCGCAGGATGGTTTCAGGCCCTGTGCTGGTTCCGGGGGGCAGCTGAGCCTGTGGTTAATTCTCCTTCCTGATGGGAAAATAGAGTGACCTGTGCCTGTCCCAACACCAAGAGCTAGTCTCTCATTGGTTCCCCATCTTCCCATTCATCCTCAGGACAAATTGCAACCTGTACGGAACAGGAGGTTAAAGATGCTGTTGCTCCAAGTAGGGAGATTGCTAGTAAAGTGGCTGGAATGGCGAACCCGAGCACAAGGAGATGAGAAATGAGGTGCGTTTTAGGAACGTTTCCCCATCACACGGTGTACCATTTTCTGGGTTTCTCATGCATGTTTTCGATGTAGGAAGATGCCCTTGAACCTCGAGATTTGGGACCCATGGGATGGGTACCACGCAGTATTACTTTAAAGGGTCTGCGTTTGCTCACCCAGCCTCACCAAATCTTGCAGCCCCAAGAGAGTCCACCCTTATGTCTCATCCAGCTGTGGGTCTAGATATGGTCAATCCAGGTTCCATCACAGCCCCTGAACGAATTGTGTAAGAATTTCTCTCTCTTTCACTGTGTTTGTTTCATGGGTTTTTAAAAGTAATTTATTTTTATAATGGGGTTTAGCTGCTTTTCACTGCTGTGTTTATGCCGCTTTACACCCACTTGACACTAACAGAGAGATTTCAATACATAGGTTTTAAGATTATTACTACTCAGATATATCCTTGTGTGGTGAATAGGGGGTGTTGAGTCCAGTTCTCTGAGCAAGGAGTCGGTCTTGTCTATTACATATTGGGTTTATGGAACGGTATCTCAGCTAATTTGAAACCCTTGTTTTATGTATTACCCCACCTCACCTTTCCTGTTAAGCAGCCATAGTGTGTTTTCTGCATGTGTGACTCTGTTCTGTTTTGTAATTCAGTTCAAGTGTAATGGTTTTTACTTTCCCTGTATAAGTGATATCTTATGAGAAGTGTCCTTTTCTGTGTGACTTATTTCACTTAGAATCGTCGTACCTAAATCCACTCATCATGCTGCTACTAGCCTTATGACATTGATTTCATGGCTGAGTGATATTCCATTGTACATAAGGACCACAACTTCTTTATCCATTTTTCTCTTTCCTGGGATATTGAAGGTGGAATGAAGTGGAGGTCCTTGGCAACAGAGCAGCCCTAAACTTTGGTGTGCTTGTGTCTTGCTGATTTTTAATTTTCCCAATTTATACCCCCATGCGTGGAAGTGCCCTATGCGCTCTAAGCTGTGTTTTTTAGATGTTTCAGGACACACTGTACCCTTCTCCAGGGTGGCTGTTGGCAATTTACATTCCGCCCATCAGCGTAGCAAGGCTCCCATTTCTCCATGGCCTGTTCTGCATTTCTGGTTTTGACACTTTTCTCAGCATGGCCCTTTTGACCGATGGGAAGTGAGACTTCTTTGTAGCACTGATTTGCCTTTCCAGGTTGCTTGGTTGGCCAAAAAGGGCGTATGCGTTTTTTCCTGAATATATTCAGGAAAAAACGCATACGCCCTTTTTGGCCAAGGGCCTCATTGTCAACGTTTTGCTGCTTTTCATGTGCTTTAAAGGCGATTCGAATCTACCTCCTGAAATCTGTTTCCTGCAATTCTGCCTTGATTTCAAACCCTCTTCTTTGCCTTCCCTCAATATATTTGTGGACGAGAGTTATCATTTATAACTCTGCAGGTTTGTGAATTGCAGTGCCCTGAAGCTCCATTTTACAACTCGCTTTTTGGGAGCTGGCCGTAAAAGCGCAGGATGGCTTCAGGCCCTGTGCTGGTTCCGGGGGGCAGGCTGAGCCTGTGGTTAATTCTTCTCCCTGATGGGAAAATAGAGTGACCTGTGCCTGTCCCAACACCAAGAGCTAGTCTCTCATTGGTTCCCCATCTTCCCATTCATCCTCAGGACAAATTGCAACCTGTACGGAACAGGAGGTTAAAGATGCTGTTGCTCCAAGTAGGGAGATTGCTAGTAAAGTGGCTGGAATGGCGAACCCGAGCACAAGGAGATGAGAAATGATGTGCGTTATAGAAACCTTTCCCCATCACACGGTGTACCATCTTCTGGGTTTCTCATGCATGTTTTCGATGTAGGAAGATGCCCTTGAACCTCGAGATTTGGGACCCATGGGATGGGTACCATGCAGTATTACTTTAAAGGGTCTGCGTTTGCTCACCCAACCTCACCAAACCGCTCAGCCCCAAGAGTGTCCACCCTTATGTCTCATCCAGCTGTGGGTCTAGATATGGTCAATCCAGGTTCCATCACAGCCCCTGAACGAATTGTGTAAGAATTTCTCTCTCTTTCACTGTCTTTGTTTCATGGGTTTTTAAAAGTAATTTATTTTTATAATGGGGTTTAGCTGCTTTTCACTGCTGTGTTTATGCCGCTTTACACCCACTTGACACTAACAGAGAGATTTCAATACATAGGTTTTAAGATTATTACTACTCAGATATATCCTTGTGTGGTGAATAGGGGGTGTTGAGTCCAGTTCTCTGAGCAAGGAGTCGGTCTTGTCTATTACATATTGGGTTTATGGAACGGTATCTCAGCTAATTTGAAACCCTTGTTTTATGTATTACCCCACCTCACCTTTCCTGTTAAGCAGCCATAGTGTGTTTTCTGCATGTGTGACTCTGTTCTGTTTTGTAATTCAGTTCAAGTGTAATGGTTTTTACTTTCCCTGTATAAGTGATATCTTATGAGAAGTGTCCTTTTCTGTGTGACTTATTTCACTTAGAATCGTCGTACCTAAATCCACTCATCATGCTGCTACTAGCCTTATGACATTGATTTCATGGCTGAGTGATATTCCATTGTACATAAGGACCACAACTTCTTTATCCATTTTTCTCTTTCCTGGGATATTGAAGGTGGAATGAAGTGGAGGTCCTTGGCAACAGAGCAGCCCTAAACTTTGGTGTGCTTGTGTCTTGCTGATTTTTAATTTTCCCAATTTATACCCCCATGCGTGGAAGTGCCCTATGCGCTCTAAGCTGTGTTTTTTAGATGTTTCAGGACACACCGTACCCTTCTCCAGGGTGGCTGTTGGCAATTTACATTCCGCCCATCAGCGTAGCAAGGCTCCCATTTCTCCATGGCCTGTTCTGCATTTCTGGTTTTGACACTTTTCTCAGCATGGCCCTTTTGACCGATGGGAAGCGAGACTTCTTTGTAGCACTGATTTGCCTTTCCAGGTTGCTTGGTTGGCCAAAAAGGGCGTATGCGTTTTTTCCTGAATATATTCAGGAAAAAACGCATACGCCCTTTTTGGCCAAGGGCCTCATTGTCAACGTTTTGCTGCTTTTCATGTGCTTTAAAGGCGATTCGAATCTACCTCCTGAAATCTGTTTCCTGCAATTCTGCCTTGATTTCAAACCCTCTTCTTTGCCTTCCCTCAATATATTTGTGGACGAGAGTTATCATTTATAACTCTGCAGGTTTGTGAATTGCAGTGCCCTGAAGCTCCATTTTACAACTCGCTTTTTGGGAGCTGGCCGTAAAAGCGCAGGATGGCTTCAGGCCCTGTGCTGGTTCCGGGGGGCAGGCTGAGCCTGTGGTTAATTCTTCTCCCTGATGGGAAAATAGAGTGACCTGTGCCTGTCCCAACACCAAGAGCTAGTCTCTCATTGGTTCCCCATCTTCCCATTCATCCTCAGGACAAATTGCAACCTGTACGGAACAGGAGGTTAAAGATGCTGTTGCTCCAAGTAGGGAGATTGCTAGTAAAGTGGCTGGAATGGCGAACCCGAGCACAAGGAGATGAGAAATGATGTGCGTTATAGAAACCTTTCCCCATCACACGGTGTACCATCTTCTGGGTTTCTCATGCATGTTTTCGATGTAGGAAGATGCCCTTGAACCTCGAGATTTGGGACCCATGGGATGGGTACCATGCAGTATTACTTTAAAGGGTCTGCATTTGCTCACCCAACCTCACCAAACCGCTCAGCCCCAAGAGTGTCCACCCTTATGTCTCATCCAGCTGTGGGTCTAGATATGGTCAATCCAGGTTCCATCACAGCCCCTGAACGAATTGTGTAAGAATTTCTCTCTCTTTCACTGTCTTTGTTTCATGGGTTTTTAAAAGTAATTTATTTTTATAATGGGGTTTAACTGCTTTTCACTGCTGTGTTTATGCCGCTTTACACCCACTTGACACTAACAGAGAGATTTCAATACATAGGTTTTAAGATTATTACTACTCAGATATATCCTTGTGTGGTGAATAGAGGGTGTTGAGTCCAGTTCTCTGAGCAAGGAGTCGGTCTTGTCTATTACATATTGGGTTTATGGAACGGTATCTCAGCTAATTTGAAACCCTTGTTTATGTATTACCCCACCTCACCTTTCCTGTTAAGCAGCCATAGTGTGTTTTCTGCATGTGTGACTCTGTTCTGTTTTGTAATTCAGTTCAAGTGTAATGGTTTTTACTTTCCCTGTATAAGTGATATCTTATGAGAAGTGTCCTTTTCTGTGTGACTTATTTCACTTAGAATCGTCGTACCTAAATCCACTCATCATGCTGCTACTAGCCTTATGACATTGATTTCATGGCTGAGTGATATTCCATTGTACATAAGGACCACAACTTCTTTATCCATTTTTCTCTTTCCTGGGATATTGAAGGTGGAATGAAGTGGAGGTCCTTGGCAACAGAGCAGCCCTAAACTTTGGTGTGCTTGTGTCTTGCTGATTTTTAATTTTCCCAATTTATACCCCCATGCGTGGAAGTGCCCTATGCGCTCTAAGCTGTGTTTTTTAGATGTTTCAGGACACACTGTACCCTTCTCCAGGGTGGCTGTTGGCAATTTACATTCCGCCCATCAGCGTAGCAAGGCTCCCATTTCTCCATGGCCTGTTCTGCATTTCTGGTTTTGACACTTTTCTCAGCATGGCCCTTTTGACCGATGGGAAGCGAGACTTCTTTGTAGCACTGATTTGCCTTTCCAGGTTGCTTGGTTGGCCAAAAAGGGCGTATGCGTTTTTTCCTGAATATATTCAGGAAAAAACGCATACGCCCTTTTTGGCCAAGGGCCTCATTGTCAACGTTTTGCTGCTTTTCATGTGCTTTAAAGGCGATTCGAATCTACCTCCTGAAATCTGTTTCCTGCAATTCTGCCTTGATTTCAAACCCTCTTCTTTGCCTTCCCTCAATATATTTGTGGACGAGAGTTATCATTTATAACTCTGCAGGTTTGTGAATTGCAGTGCCCTGAAGCTCCATTTTACAACTCGCTTTTTGGGAGCTGGCCGTAAAAGCGCAGGATGGCTTCAGGCCCTGTGCTGGTTCCGGGGGGCAGGCTGAGCCTGTGGTTAATTCTTCTCCCTGATGGGAAAATAGAGTGACCTGTGCCTGTCCCAACACCAAGAGCTAGTCTCTCATTGGTTCCCCATCTTCCCATTCATCCTCAGGACAAATTGCAACCTGTACGGAACAGGAGGTTAAAGATGCTGTTGCTCCAAGTAGGGAGATTGCTAGTAAAGTGGCTGGAATGGCGAACCCGAGCACAAGGAGATGAGAAATGATGTGCGTTATAGAAACCTTTCCCCATCACACGGTGTACCATCTTCTGGGTTTCTCATGCATGTTTTCGATGTAGGAAGATGCCCTTGAACCTCGAGATTTGGGACCCATGGGATGGGTACCATGCAGTATTACTTTAAAGGGTCTGCGTTTGCTCACCCAACCTCACCAAACCGCTCAGCCCCAAGAGTGTCCACCCTTATGTCTCATCCAGCTGTGGGTCTAGATATGGTCAATCCAGGTTCCATCACAGCCCCTGAACGAATTGTGTAAGAATTTCTCTCTCTTTCACTGTCTTTGTTTCATGGGTTTTTAAAAGTAATTTATTTTTATAATGGGGTTTAGCTGCTTTTCACTGCTGTGTTTATGCCGCTTTACACCCACTTGACACTAACAGAGAGATTTCAATACATAGGTTTTAAGATTATTACTACTCAGATATATCCTTGTGTGGTGAATAGGGGGTGTTGAGTCCAGTTCTCTGAGCAAGGAGTCGGTCTTGTCTATTACATATTGGGTTTATGGAACGGTATCTCAGCTAATTTGAAACCCTTGTTTTATGTATTACCCCACCTCACCTTTCCTGTTAAGCAGCCATAGTGTGTTTTCTGCATGTGTGACTCTGTTCTGTTTTGTAATTCAGTTCAAGTGTAATGGTTTTTACTTTCCCTGTATAAGTGATATCTTATGAGAAGTGTCCTTTTCTGTGTGACTTATTTCACTTAGAATCGTCGTACCTAAATCCACTCATCATGCTGCTACTAGCCTTATGACATTAATTTCATGGCTGAGTGATATTCCATTGTACATAAGGACCACAACTTCTTTATCCATTTTTCTCTTTCCTGGGATATTGAAGGTGGAATGAAGTGGAGGTCCTTGGCAACAGAGCAGCCCTAAACTTTGGTGTGCTTGTGTCTTGCTGATTTTTAATTTTCCCAATTTATACCCCCATGCGTGGAAGTGCCCTATGCGCTCTAAGCTGTGTTTTTTAGATGTTTCAGGACACACCGTACCCTTCTCCAGGGTGGCTGTTGGCAATTTACATTCCGCCCATCAGCGTAGCAAGGCTCCCATTTCTCCATGGCCTGTTCTGCATTTCTGGTTTTGACACTTTTCTCAGCATGGCCCTTTTGACCGATGGGAAGCGAGACTTCTTTGTAGCACTGATTTGCCTTTCCAGGTTGCTTGGTTGGCCAAAAAGGGCGTATGCGTTTTTTCCTGAATATATTCAGGAAAAAACGCATACGCCCTTTTTGGCCAAGGGCCTCATTGTCAACGTTTTGCTGCTTTTCATGTGCTTTAAAGGCGATTCGAATCTACCTCCTGAAATCTGTTTCCTGCAATTCTGCCTTGATTTCAAACCCTCTTCTTTGCCTTCCCTCAATATATTTGTGGACGAGAGTTATCATTTATAACTCTGCAGGTTTGTGAATTGCAGTGCCCTGAAGCTCCATTTTACAACTCGCTTTTTGGGAGCTGGCCGTAAAAGCGCAGGATGGCTTCAGGCCCTGTGCTGGTTCCGGGGGGCAGGCTGAGCCTGTGGTTAATTCTTCTCCCTGATGGGAAAATAGAGTGACCTGTGCCTGTCCCAACACCAAGAGCTAGTCTCTCATTGGTTCCCCATCTTCCCATTCATCCTCAGGACAAATTGCAACCTGTACGGAACAGGAGGTTAAAGATGCTGTTGCTCCAAGTAGGGAGATTGCTAGTAAAGTGGCTGGAATGGCGAACCCGAGCACAAGGAGATGAGAAATGATGTGCGTTATAGAAACCTTTCCCCATCACACGGTGTACCATCTTCTGGGTTTCTCATGCATGTTTTCGATGTAGGAAGATGCCCTTGAACCTCGAGATTTGGGACCCATGGGATGGGTACCATGCAGTATTACTTTAAAGGGTCTGCGTTTGCTCACCCAACCTCACCAAACCGCTCAGCCCCAAGAGTGTCCACCCTTATGTCTCATCCAGCTGTGGGTCTAGATATGGTCAATCCAGGTTCCATCACAGCCCCTGAACGAATTGTGTAAGAATTTCTCTCTCTTTCACTGTCTTTGTTTCATGGGTTTTTAAAAGTAATTTATTTTTATAATGGGGTTTAACTGCTTTTCACTGCTGTGTTTATGCCGCTTTACACCCACTTGACACTAACAGAGAGATTTCAATACATAGGTTTTAAGATTATTACTACTCAGATATATCCTTGTGTGGTGAATAGAGGGTGTTGAGTCCAGTTCTCTGAGCAAGGAGTCGGTCTTGTCTATTACATATTGGGTTTATGGAACGGTATCTCAGCTAATTTGAAACCCTTGTTTATGTATTACCCCACCTCACCTTTCCTGTTAAGCAGCCATAGTGTGTTTTCTGCATGTGTGACTCTGTTCTGTTTTGTAATTCAGTTCAAGTGTAATGGTTTTTACTTTCCCTGTATAAGTGATATCTTATGAGAAGTGTCCTTTTCTGTGTGACTTATTTCACTTAGAATCGTCGTACCTAAATCCACTCATCATGCTGCTACTAGCCTTATGACATTGATTTCATGGCTGAGTGATATTCCATTGTACATAAGGACCACAACTTCTTTATCCATTTTTCTCTTTCCTGGGATATTGAAGGTGGAATGAAGTGGAGGTCCTTGGCAACAGAGCAGCCCTAAACTTTGGTGTGCTTGTGTCTTGCTGATTTTTAATTTTCCCAATTTATACCCCCATGCGTGGAAGTGCCCTATGCGCTCTAAGCTGTGTTTTTTAGATGTTTCAGGACACACTGTACCCTTCTCCAGGGTGGCTGTTGGCAATTTACATTCCGCCCATCAGCGTAGCAAGGCTCCCATTTCTCCATGGCCTGTTCTGCATTTCTGGTTTTGACACTTTTCTCAGCATGGCCCTTTTGACCGATGGGAAGCGAGACTTCTTTGTAGCACTGATTTGCCTTTCCAGGTTGCTTGGTTGGCCAAAAAGGGCGTATGCGTTTTTTCCTGAATATATTCAGGAAAAAACGCATACGCCCTTTTTGGCCAAGGGCCTCATTGTCAACGTTTTGCTGCTTTTCATGTGCTTTAAAGGCGATTCGAATCTACCTCCTGAAATCTGTTTCCTGCAATTCTGCCTTGATTTCAAACCCTCTTCTTTGCCTTCCCTCAATATATTTGTGGACGAGAGTTATCATTTATAACTCTGCAGGTTTGTGAATTGCAGTGCCCTGAAGCTCCATTTTACAACTCGCTTTTTGGGAGCTGGCCGTAAAAGCGCAGGATGGCTTCAGGCCCTGTGCTGGTTCCGGGGGGCAGGCTGAGCCTGTGGTTAATTCTTCTCCCTGATGGGAAAATAGAGTGACCTGTGCCTGTCCCAACACCAAGAGCTAGTCTCTCATTGGTTCCCCATCTTCCCATTCATCCTCAGGACAAATTGCAACCTGTACGGAACAGGAGGTTAAAGATGCTGTTGCTCCAATTAGGGAGATTGCTAGTAAAGTGGCTGGAATGGCGAACCCGAGCACAAGGAGATGAGAAATGATGTGCGTTATAGAAACCTTTCCCCATCACACGGTGTACCATCTTCTGGGTTTCTCATGCATGTTTTCGATGTAGGAAGATGCCCTTGAACCTCGAGATTTGGGACCCATGGGATGGGTACCATGCAGTATTACTTTAAAGGGTCTGCGTTTGCTCACCCAACCTCACCAAACCGCTCAGCCCCAAGAGTGTCCACCCTTATGTCTCATCCAGCTGTGGGTCTAGATATGGTCAATCCAGGTTCCATCACAGCCCCTGAACGAATTGTGTAAGAATTTCTCTCTCTTTCACTGTCTTTGTTTCATGGGTTTTTAAAAGTAATTTATTTTTATAATGGGGTTTAGCTGCTTTTCACTGCTGTGTTTATGCCGCTTTACACCCACTTGACACTAACAGAGAGATTTCAATACATAGGTTTTAAGATTATTACTACTCAGATATATCCTTGTGTGGTGAATAGGGGGTGTTGAGTCCAGTTCTCTGAGCAAGGAGTCGGTCTTGTCTATTACATATTGGGTTTATGGAACGGTATCTCAGCTAATTTGAAACCCTTGTTTTATGTATTACCCCACCTCACCTTTCCTGTTAAGCAGCCATAGTGTGTTTTCTGCATGTGTGACTCTGTTCTGTTTTGTAATTCAGTTCAAGTGTAATGGTTTTTACTTTCCCTGTATAAGTGATATCTTATGAGAAGTGTCCTTTTCTGTGTGACTTATTTCACTTAGAATCGTCGTACCTAAATCCACTCATCATGCTGCTACTAGCCTTATGACATTGATTTCATGGCTGAGTGATATTCCATTGTACATAAGGACCACAACTTCTTTATCCATTTTTCTCTTTCCTGGGATATTGAAGGTGGAATGAAGTGGAGGTCCTTGGCAACAGAGCAGCCCTAAACTTTGGTGTGCTTGTGTCTTGCTGATTTTTAATTTTCCCAATTTATACCCCCATGCGTGGAAGTGCCCTATGCGCTCTAAGCTGTGTTTTTTAGATGTTTCAGGACACACCGTACCCTTCTCCAGGGTGGCTGTTGGCAATTTACATTCCGCCCATCAGCGTAGCAAGGCTCCCATTTCTCCATGGCCTGTTCTGCATTTCTGGTTTTGACACTTTTCTCAGCATGGCCCTTTTGACCGATGGGAAGCGAGACTTCTTTGTAGCACTGATTTGCCTTTCCAGGTTGCTTGGTTGGCCAAAAAGGGCGTATGCGTTTTTTCCTGAATATATTCAGGAAAAAACGCATACGCCCTTTTTGGCCAAGGGCCTCATTGTCAACGTTTTGCTGCTTTTCATGTGCTTTAAAGGCGATTCGAATCTACCTCCTGAAATCTGTTTCCTGCAATTCTGCCTTGATTTCAAACCCTCTTCTTTGCCTTCCCTCAATATATTTGTGGACGAGAGTTATCATTTATAACTCTGCAGGTTTGTGAATTGCAGTGCCCTGAAGCTCCATTTTACAACTCGCTTTTTGGGAGCTGGCCGTAAAAGCGCAGGATGGCTTCAGGCCCTGTGCTGGTTCCGGGGGGCAGGCTGAGCCTGTGGTTAATTCTTCTCCCTGATGGGAAAATAGAGTGACCTGTGCCTGTCCCAACACCAAGAGCTAGTCTCTCATTGGTTCCCCATCTTCCCATTCATCCTCAGGACAAATTGCAACCTGTACGGAACAGGAGGTTAAAGATGCTGTTGCTCCAAGTAGGGAGATTGCTAGTAAAGTGGCTGGAATGGCGAACCCGAGCACAAGGAGATGAGAAATGATGTGCGTTATAGAAACCTTTCCCCATCACACGGTGTACCATCTTCTGGGTTTCTCATGCATGTTTTCGATGTAGGAAGATGCCCTTGAACCTCGAGATTTGGGACCCATGGGATGGGTACCATGCAGTATTACTTTAAAGGGTCTGCGTTTGCTCACCCAACCTCACCAAACCGCTCAGCCCCAAGAGTGTCCACCCTTATGTCTCATCCAGCTGTGGGTCTAGATATGGTCAATCCAGGTTCCATCACAGCCCCTGAACGAATTGTGTAAGAATTTCTCTCTCTTTCACTGTCTTTGTTTCATGGGTTTTTAAAAGTAATTTATTTTTATAATGGGGTTTAGCTGCTTTTCACTGCTGTGTTTATGCCGCTTTACACCCACTTGACACTAACAGAGAGATTTCAATACATAGGTTTTAAGATTATTACTACTCAGATATATCCTTGTGTGGTGAATAGGGGGTGTTGAGTCCAGTTCTCTGAGCAAGGAGTCGGTCTTGTCTATTACATATTGGGTTTATGGAACGGTATCTCAGCTAATTTGAAACCCTTGTTTTATGTATTACCCCACCTCACCTTTCCTGTTAAGCAGCCATAGTGTGTTTTCTGCATGTGTGACTCTGTTCTGTTTTGTAATTCAGTTCAAGTGTAATGGTTTTTACTTTCCCTGTATAAGTGATATCTTATGAGAAGTGTCCTTTTCTGTGTGACTTATTTCACTTAGAATCGTCGTACCTAAATCCACTCATCATGCTGCTACTAGCCTTATGACATTGATTTCATGGCTGAGTGATATTCCATTGTACATAAGGACCACAACTTCTTTATCCATTTTTCTCTTTCCTGGGATATTGAAGGTGGAATGAAGTGGAGGTCCTTGGCAACAGAGCAGCCCTAAACTTTGGTGTGCTTGTGTCTTGCTGATTTTTAATTTTCCCAATTTATACCCCCATGCGTGGAAGTGCCCTATGCGCTCTAAGCTGTGTTTTTTAGATGTTTCAGGACACACCGTACCCTTCTCCAGGGTGGCTGTTGGCAATTTACATTCCGCCCATCAGCGTAGCAAGGCTCCCATTTCTCCATGGCCTGTTCTGCATTTCTGGTTTTGACACTTTTCTCAGCATGGCCCTTTTGACCGATGGGAAGCGAGACTTCTTTGTAGCACTGATTTGCCTTTCCAGGTTGCTTGGTTGGCCAAAAAGGGCGTATGCGTTTTTTCCTGAATATATTCAGGAAAAAACGCATACGCCCTTTTTGGCCAAGGGCCTCATTGTCAACGTTTTGCTGCTTTTCATGTGCTTTAAAGGCGATTCGAATCTACCTCCTGAAATCTGTTTCCTGCAATTCTGCCTTGATTTCAAACCCTCTTCTTTGCCTTCCCTCAATATATTTGTGGACGAGAGTTATCATTTATAACTCTGCAGGTTTGTGAATTGCAGTGCCCTGAAGCTCCATTTTACAACTCGCTTTTTGGGAGCTGGCCGTAAAAGCGCAGGATGGCTTCAGGCCCTGTGCTGGTTCCGGGGGGCAGGCTGAGCCTGTGGTTAATTCTTCTCCCTGATGGGAAAATAGAGTGACCTGTGCCTGTCCCAACACCAAGAGCTAGTCTCTCATTGGTTCCCCATCTTCCCATTCATCCTCAGGACAAATTGCAACCTGTACGGAACAGGAGGTTAAAGATGCTGTTGCTCCAAGTAGGGAGATTGCTAGTAAAGTGGCTGGAATGGCGAACCCGAGCACAAGGAGATGAGAAATTATGTGCGTTATAGAAACCTTTCCCCATCACACGGTGTACCATCTTCTGGGTTTCTCATGCATGTTTTCGATGTAGGAAGATGCCCTTGAACCTCGAGATTTGGGACCCATGGGATGGGTACCATGCAGTATTACTTTAAAGGGTCTGCGTTTGCTCACCCAACCTCACCAAACCGCTCAGCCCCAAGAGTGTCCACCCTTATGTCTCATCCAGCTGTGGGTCTAGATATGGTCAATCCAGGTTCCATCACAGCCCCTGAACGAATTGTGTAAGAATTTCTCTCTCTTTCACTGTCTTTGTTTCATGGGTTTTTAAAAGTAATTTATTTTTATAATGGGGTTTAACTGCTTTTCACTGCTGTGTTTATGCCGCTTTACACCCACTTGACACTAACAGAGAGATTTCAATACATAGGTTTTAAGATTATTACTACTCAGATATATCCTTGTGTGGTGAATAGAGGGTGTTGAGTCCAGTTCTCTGAGCAAGGAGTCGGTCTTGTCTATTACATATTGGGTTTATGGAACGGTATCTCAGCTAATTTGAAACCCTTGTTTATGTATTACCCCACCTCACCTTTCCTGTTAAGCAGCCATAGTGTGTTTTCTGCATGTGTGACTCTGTTCTGTTTTGTAATTCAGTTCAAGTGTAATGGTTTTTACTTTCCCTGTATAAGTGATATCTTATGAGAAGTGTCCTTTTCTGTGTGACTTATTTCACTTAGAATCGTCGTACCTAAATCCACTCATCATGCTGCTACTAGCCTTATGACATTGATTTCATGGCTGAGTGATATTCCATTGTACATAAGGACCACAACTTCTTTATCCATTTTTCTCTTTCCTGGGATATTGAAGGTGGAATGAAGTGGAGGTCCTTGGCAACAGAGCAGCCCTAAACTTTGGTGTGCTTGTGTCTTGCTGATTTTTAATTTTCCCAATTTATACCCCCATGCGTGGAAGTGCCCTATGCGCTCTAAGCTGTGTTTTTTAGATGTTTCAGGACACACTGTACCCTTCTCCAGGGTGGCTGTTGGCAATTTACATTCCGCCCATCAGCGTAGCAAGGCTCCCATTTCTCCATGGCCTGTTCTGCATTTCTGGTTTTGACACTTTTCTCAGCATGGCCCTTTTGACCGATGGGAAGCGAGACTTCTTTGTAGCACTGATTTGCCTTTCCAGGTTGCTTGGTTGGCCAAAAAGGGCGTATGCGTTTTTTCCTGAATATATTCAGGAAAAAACGCATACGCCCTTTTTGGGCAAGGGCCTCATTGTCAACGTTTTGCTGCTTTTCATGTGCTTTAAAGGCGATTCGAATCTACCTCCTGAAATCTGTTTCCTGCAATTCTGCCTTGATTTCAAACCCTCTTCTTTGCCTTCCCTCAATATATTTGTGGACGAGAGTTATCATTTATAACTCTGCAGGTTTGTGAATTGCAGTGCCCTGAAGCTCCATTTTACAACTCGCTTTTTGGGAGCTGGCCGTAAAAGCGCAGGATGGCTTCAGGCCCTGTGCTGGTTCCGGGGGGCAGGCTGAGCCTGTGGTTAATTCTTCTCCCTGATGGGAAAATAGAGTGACCTGTGCCTGTCCCAACACCAAGAGCTAGTCTCTCATTGGTTCCCCATCTTCCCATTCATCCTCAGGACAAATTGCAACCTGTACGGAACAGGAGGTTAAAGATGCTGTTGCTCCAAGTAGGGAGATTGCTAGTAAAGTGGCTGGAATGGCGAACCCGAGCACAAGGAGATGAGAAATGATGTGCGTTATAGAAACCTTTCCCCATCACACGGTGTACCATCTTCTGGGTTTCTCATGCATGTTTTCGATGTAGGAAGATGCCCTTGAACCTCGAGATTTGGGACCCATGGGATGGGTACCATGCAGTATTACTTTAAAGGGTCTGCGTTTGCTCACCCAACCTCACCAAACCGCTCAGCCCCAAGAGTGTCCACCCTTATGTCTCATCCAGCTGTGGGTCTAGATATGGTCAATCCAGGTTCCATCACAGCCCCTGAACGAATTGTGTAAGAATTTCTCTCTCTTTCACTGTCTTTGTTTCATGGGTTTTTAAAAGTAATTTATTTTTATAATGGGGTTTAGCTGCTTTTCACTGCTGTGTTTATGCCGCTTTACACCCACTTGACACTAACAGAGAGATTTCAATACATAGGTTTTAAGATTATTACTACTCAGATATATCCTTGTGTGGTGAATAGGGGGTGTTGAGTCCAGTTCTCTGAGCAAGGAGTCGGTCTTGTCTATTACATATTGGGTTTATGGAACGGTATCTCAGCTAATTTGAAACCCTTGTTTTATGTATTACCCCACCTCACCTTTCCTGTTAAGCAGCCATAGTGTGTTTTCTGCATGTGTGACTCTGTTCTGTTTTGTAATTCAGTTCAAGTGTAATGGTTTTTACTTTCCCTGTATAAGTGATATCTTATGAGAAGTGTCCTTTTCTGTGTGACTTATTTCACTTAGAATCGTCGTACCTAAATCCACTCATCATGCTGCTACTAGCCTTATGACATTGATTTCATGGCTGAGTGATATTCCATTGTACATAAGGACCACAACTTCTTTATCCATTTTTCTCTTTCCTGGGATATTGAAGGTGGAATGAAGTGGAGGTCCTTGGCAACAGAGCAGCCCTAAACTTTGGTGTGCTTGTGTCTTGCTGATTTTTAATTTTCCCAATTTATACCCCCATGCGTGGAAGTGCCCTATGCGCTCTAAGCTGTGTTTTTTAGATGTTTCAGGACACACCGTACCCTTCTCCAGGGTGGCTGTTGGCAATTTACATTCCGCCCATCAGCGTAGCAAGGCTCCCATTTCTCCATGGCCTGTTCTGCATTTCTGGTTTTGACACTTTTCTCAGCATGGCCCTTTTGACCGATGGGAAGCGAGACTTCTTTGTAGCACTGATTTGCCTTTCCAGGTTGCTTGGTTGGCCAAAAAGGGCGTATGCGTTTTTTCCTGAATATATTCAGGAAAAAACGCATACGCCCTTTTTGGCAAAGGGCCTCATTGTCAACGTTTTGCTGCTTTTCATGTGCTTTAAAGGCGATTCGAATCTACCTCCTGAAATCTGTTTCCTGCAATTCTGCCTTGATTTCAAACCCTCTTCTTTGCCTTCCCTCAATATATTTGTGGACGAGAGTTATCATTTATAACTCTGCAGGTTTGTGAATTGCAGTGCCCTGAAGCTCCATTTTACAACTCGCTTTTTGGGAGCTGGCCGTAAAAGCGCAGGATGGCTTCAGGCCCTGTGCTGGTTCCGGGGGGCAGGCTGAGCCTGTGGTTAATTCTTCTCCCTGATGGGAAAATAGAGTGACCTGTGCCTGTCCCAACACCAAGAGCTAGTCTCTCATTGGTTCCCCATCTTCCCATTCATCCTCAGGACAAATTGCAACCTGTACGGAACAGGAGGTTAAAGATGCTGTTGCTCCAAGTAGGGAGATTGCTAGTAAAGTGGCTGGAATGGCGAACCCGAGCACAAGGAGATGAGAAATGATGTGCGTTATAGAAACCTTTCCCCATCACACGGTGTACCATCTTCTGGGTTTCTCATGCATGTTTTCGATGTAGGAAGATGCCCTTGAACCTCGAGATTTGGGACCCATGGGATGGGTACCATGCAGTATTACTTTAAAGGGTCTGCGTTTGCTCACCCAACCTCACCAAACCGCTCAGCCCCAAGAGTGTCCACCCTTATGTCTCATCCAGCTGTGGGTCTAGATATGGTCAATCCAGGTTCCATCACAGCCCCTGAACGAATTGTGTAAGAATTTCTCTCTCTTTCACTGTCTTTGTTTCATGGGTTTTTAAAAGTAATTTATTTTTATAATGGGGTTTAACTGCTTTTCACTGCTGTGTTTATGCCGCTTTACACCCACTTGACACTAACAGAGAGATTTCAATACATAGGTTTTAAGATTATTACTACTCAGATATATCCTTGTGTGGTGAATAGAGGGTGTTGAGTCCAGTTCTCTGAGCAAGGAGTCGGTCTTGTCTATTACATATTGGGTTTATGGAACGGTATCTCAGCTAATTTGAAACCCTTGTTTATGTATTACCCCACCTCACCTTTCCTGTTAAGCAGCCATAGTGTGTTTTCTGCATGTGTGACTCTGTTCTGTTTTGTAATTCAGTTCAAGTGTAATGGTTTTTACTTTCCCTGTATAAGTGATATCTTATGAGAAGTGGCCTTTTCTGTGTGACTTATTTCACTTAGAATCGTCGTACCTAAATCCACTCATCTTGCTGCTACTAGCCTTATGACATTGATTTCATGGCTGAGTGATATTCCATTGTACATAAGGACCACAACTTCTTTATCCATTTTTCTCTTTCCTGGGATATTGAAGGTGGAATGAAGTGGAGGTCCTTGGCAACAGAGCAGCCCTAAACTTTGGTGTGCTT
>NW_028124950.1:0-116260 GCF_965194825.1 Balaenoptera physalus | reverse complement strand
AGACTCATCTATGGTGCTGCAAATGGCATTGTTTCATTTTTTCACTAGCTCATATTCCATCTGTACAGGTAGCAGTTCTTCTTTGTCCACCCATCTGCCGATGGGCTTTTTGGTTACTTCCATATCTTGGCTATTGTAATAGTATGCAATGCAGATTTGCGTGGCTGTGTCCTTCCAATTCTGTCTTCTTAGTTTATAGGTCCAGGAATAGGTCTGCTGGATCATATGGTAGCTCAGTGTTTACCTTTTAAAGGCACCTCTGTTCTGTTCTCCTTAGTGGCTCTTTCCAGGTTACGTCCCACTTAAAGTGGAGGGCATGTATTTCTTCCCAGCACCTTCAGGATTTATTCTTTGTAGTTTTTGCTGATGATTATTCTGAGTGGTGTGAGCTGATACCTCTTTGTGGTTGAATTTGCATGTGTCTCATAATGCGTTGAAATTGAGCTTTAAGACATGTCCTTTTTATTTTTCCAGCTGTGATTAGAGCTTATTTCTTCAAAGTGTTTTCTTAAAGTATGTGTCACCATTTGAAATATTTTGGCCATTATCTCCCTCAAGACATTTTGAGGGCAGGTTTCATTTACAGCCCTGCAGTACTTGTTCACATGAAGTGACTATTAGCTCAGGCTTTAAACCTGCTTTTGCAGGTAACGGCCAGAGAGCGGCAGCCTTTCTACGTTTCCCATGCTGGTACTAGGGAAACAGACCTACCGGCCAGTGGTGTTCTTCGGTTATAAATGAGAGTGCAATGTGCCCGGATAAACCCACAAATGTTGATGTCTCCTTGCTTTTGTTTGTTTTTAAATTTAATTTATATTTATTATTACAGTAATATTCCATTGTGTACGTGGACCACTTCTTCTTGGTGCATTCCTCGGTTGATGGACATTTTCATTGCTTCCAAGTGCTGGCTATGGTAAATCTTGCTGGCGTACAGGTTTGCCAGCCTGTGACTTTTTGATTCTCATTTTCTCAGGTGGTAGGCCAAGCAGTGGTTGTGATTGATTGACTGGTAGCTCAATGTTTCCCTTTTCAAAGCACCTACATTGTGTTTTCATTAGTGGCTCTTTACATGCCCCCCCTTACAACCGAGGGTACGCATTTCTCCACACTCCCTTCACCGTTTATTTTTTGCAGCATTATTCCTAATGGCCATTCTGACTGCTGTGAGCTGATAGGTTTTTGTAACATGGGTATGCATGTCATTAAAATTTTTAAAATTCATCATATTCCTATACCTTTTTCTTTTCTCTTAAAAGAAAAAAACGTGAGTACAATATAGCTCTTGAAATTTTCTTCTTCGCTGGTTGCCCTCTTCTGAAGTTTTTGGTCGATTTTTGACCCCAGAAATTTTCTGGAAGGCAGGTGCCATTTACAGAAATGCAAGTTGGTGAAAATTTAGTCACCTTTTGCAGTGGGTTCAAAGCTGCTGTTGTGGGAAACGGCCACAAGGAGGTAGCATTTCTCCATTCCCCAATCTGGGTACTAGGGCAGCAGAGCCATTCTGGAAGTCATTGTCCTAGGTTGTAAATTAGAATGGAATTTGCCAGGAGAAATCCCCATAAGTTTATGTCTCATTATTTCTTCTTGGTTTTAAAATTTTTTTAATCTGGGTATAGTTTAGAATATTGTTTGTCCTAGGTGTACACAATCTGGTTCATTTATACATTATGTATGTCTATTAATGTACAGATCCTCTTCCCATATAAAATATTACAGTGTTCCGTCGACCTCCCTTGCTATATGTTCCGTCTTTTTGATACATGTATATACTATGTATTTGTACATGTATAGTAACTCTAATCTTCATTTCTCGATTTCCCCCCTCCTTTCCTTTTCGATGAGCATAGTTTGTTTTCTAAGCCTGTGAGTGTCTTTCTCTTTGGAAATATGTTCATCTGTGTCAGTTATTAGATAATGCCATTAGTGATAATATAGGTCTTTTGCTTTCCGACCTACTTCATGTTTTGTGATTATCTCCAGGCTCATCTATGGTGCCTCAAAGAGCAGTGCTTCAATGTTTTCCATAGCTAATATTCCATTGTGTACATGGACCACTTCTTCTTGGTGCATTCCTCTGTTGATGGACATTTTCGTTGCTTCCAAGTGTTGCCTATGGTAAATATTGTTGGAGTGCAGGTTTGCCATCCTGTGATTTTTGATTTTCATTTTCTCAGGTGGTAGACCCAGCAGTGGGTATGATTGATTGACTGGTATGGTAGCTCAACGTTTACCTTTTCAAGGCACCTCAATTGTGCTTTCATTAGTGGCTCTTACCACGTCCCCCTTAGAATCGAGGGTACGCATTTCTCCACAATCACGTCAGCATTTATTGTTTGCAGCATTTTTGTTGATGGCCATTCTGACTGGTGTGAGCTGATAGGTTTTTGTAATTTGGGTTTACATGTCTGTAAAAATTCCTACAATTCATCATTTCTCCACACCTTTTTCTTTTCTGTTAAAAGAAAAAAGAAAAAATGTGTGAGTATAATATACCTCTTCAATTTTTCTTTTTGGAAGGTTGCACTCTAGAATTTTTTGGTCGATTTTCGGCCTCAGGATTTTTTGGAGGGCAGGTGTCATTTACAGAACTGCAATTGGTGAATATTTAGTGACCTTTTGGAGTGGGTTTAAAGCTGCTGTTGTGGGAAACGGCCACAAGGATGCAGCATTTCTCCATTCCCAAATCTGGGTACTAGGGCAGCAGAACCATTCTGGAAGTCGTTTGTATAGGTTGTAAATTTGAATGGAACGTGCCAGGTAAACCCCCCATAAGTTTATGTCTCATTACTCCTAGTTTGTTGTTTTAATTTTTTTCAATTAGCCTAATGGTTAGAATGTTGCTTGCCCAAGGTGTACACACTCTGGTTCATCTACATAGTCTATATACCTATTTATGTAGAGATCCTCTTCCCGTGTAAATTATTACAGAGTGTTCCGTAAACCTTCCTTGCTATTTGGTCAGTCTTTTTGATATATGTATATAATATGTATTTGTATACATATGGTAACGCTAATCTTCATTTATCCATTCCCCTCACCTTTCCTTTTAGATAAGCATAGTTTTTTTAATAAGTCTGTGATTGACTTTCTCTGTGGAAATATGTTCATTTGTGTCAGTTTTTAGATAACGCCTATAAGTGATATCGTAGGATATAGGACTTTTGCTTTCCGACTTACCTCATGTTCTGTGATTATCTCCAAGATCATCTATGGTGCCTCAAAGAGCAGTGTTTCATTGTTTTCCATGGCTAGTATTCATTGTGTACATGGACCACTTCTTCTTTATCCTTTCATCTGTTGATGGACATTTTGGTTGCTTCACTGCCTTGTCTATTGTGAATCAGGCTGCAGTGCAGCTTTTGCAGCCCGGGTCTTCTTCATTCTGGTCTTCTCAGGTGAGAGGCCCATTGGTGCACCTGCTGGATTGAATGGTACCTCAATTTTTACTTTTAAACGCAGCTCCTTTCTGTTCTCATTATTAGCGTCTAACCCTTTTACATCTCACCAGCAGCTAGAGGGTACACATTTCTCTAAAACCTCTTAGGCATTTATTGTTTGTAGTCTTTTTTCCAATGGTCAGTCGACTGGTGTGAGTTGAAAACTTTTTGTAGATTAGATTGCATGAGTCTAATACTTCCTGAGGCTGAGCTTTTATCCATTTTCCTTTCTTTAAAAAGAGAGTGAGTAAAATATACCTCTTCATACTATCTTCTTGCAAATTTTGCCTGTTTTGAAATTTTTATCCATTCCCTACCTCAGCACAATTTTGAGGGCAGGTGTCCTTTACAGCCCTGAGTCCTTGTGAATGGTAAGTGACCATTAGCTGTGGGTTAAAAGCTGCTCTGGCGGGAATTGGCCACAAGGCGGCAGCATTTCTCCTTTACCAAATCTGGTTACTAGGGCAACAGAGCCTTACTGGAAGTGGTGTTCTAGGTTGTAAATTAGAATGGAATGTGCGAGGAAAAAGCTCTTTAAGTTTATGTCTCATTACTTCTTGTTGGTATTTTTAACTTAATTTTTATTATTTATCACAGCAAACTTGAATACAATGTTTTGTTTGCTCTAGGTGTGCAAGATGTGGTTCTTTCACACATATACATATATCTATTCTTCTTTGGATCCTTTTCCCATGTAGGTTATGACACAATGTTCAGTAGTCTTCTCTTGGTATTGCATAGGTCTTTGGTGATTATATATTTCACTTGTGTTTGTATCTCTCTGTTAACCTCAATATGGTAATGTATCCAATCCTCACACCTTTCCATTTGGTCAACCATAAGTTTTTTTTAATGTATCTATGATAGTGTTTGTCTGTGGAAATATCTTTGTTTGTATCATTCTTTAGGTAACCCCTATATGTGATATGATAGTATATGTGTCTTTCGCTTTCTCACTTACTCCAAGTTGCGTGATTACTTCTAGACTCATCTATGGTGCTGCAAATGGCATTGTTTCATTTTTTCACTAGCTCATATTCCATCTGTACAGGTAGCAGTTCTTCTTTGTCCACCCATCTGCCGATGGGCTTTTTGGTTACTTCCATATCTTGGCTATTGTAATAGTATGCAATGCAGATTTGCGTGGCTGTGTCCTTCCAATTCTGTCTTCTTAGTTTATAGGTCCAGGAATAGGTCTGCTGGATCATATGGTAGCTCAGTGTTTACCTTTTAAAGGCACCTCTGTTCTGTTCTCCTTAGTGGCTCTTTCCAGGTTACGTCCCACTTAAAGTGGAGGGCATGTATTTCTTCCCAGCACCTTCAGGATTTATTCTTTGTAGTTTTTGCTGATGATTATTCTGAGTGGTGTGAGCTGATACCTCTTTGTGGTTGAATTTGCATGTGTCTCATAATGCGTTGAAATTGAGCTTTAAGACATGTCCTTTTTATTTTTCCAGCTGTGATTAGAGCTTATTTCTTCAAAGTGTTTTCTTAAAGTATGTGTCACCATTTGAAATATTTTGGCCATTATCTCCCTCAAGACATTTTGAGGGCAGGTTTCATTTACAGCCCTGCAGTACTTGTTCACATGAAGTGACTATTAGCTCAGGCTTTAAACCTGCTTTTGCAGGTAACGGCCAGAGAGCGGCAGCCTTTCTACGTTTCCCATGCTGGTACTAGGGAAACAGACCTACCGGCCAGTGGTGTTCTTCGGTTATAAATGAGAGTGCAATGTGCCCGGATAAACCCACAAATGTTGATGTCTCCTTGCTTTTGTTTGTTTTTAAATTTAATTTATATTTATTATTACAGTAATATTCCATTGTGTACGTGGACCACTTCTTCTTGGTGCATTCCTCGGTTGATGGACATTTTCATTGCTTCCAAGTGCTGGCTATGGTAAATCTTGCTGGCGTACAGGTTTGCCAGCCTGTGACTTTTTGATTCTCATTTTCTCAGGTGATAGGCCAAGCAGTGGTTGTGATTGATTGACTAGTAGCTCAATGTTTCCCTTTTCAAAGCACCTACATTGTGTTTTCATTAGTGGCTCTTTACATGCCCCCCCTTACAACCGAGGGTACGCATTTCTCCACACTCCCTTCACCGTTTATTTTTTGCAGCATTATTCCTAATGGCCATTCTGACTGCTGTGAGCTGATAGGTTTTTGTAACATGGGTATGCATGTCATTAAAATTTTTAAAATTCACCATATTCCTATTCCTTTTTCTTTTCTCTTAAAAGAAAAAACCGTGAGTACAATATAGCTCTTGAAATTGTCTTCTTAGCAAGGTTTCCCTCTTCTGAAGTTTTTGGTCGATTTTTGACCCCAGAAATTTTCTGGAAGACAGGTGCCATTTACAGAAATGCAAGTTGGTGAAAATTTAGTCACCTTTTGCAGTGGGTTCAAAGCTGCTGTTGTGGGAAACGGCCACAAGGAGGTAGCATTTCTCCATTCCCCAATCTGGGTACTAGGGCAGCAGAGCCTTTCTGGAAGTCATTGTCCTAGGTTGTAAATTAGAATGGAATTTGCCAGGAGAAATCCCCATAAGTTTATGTCTCATTATTTCTTCTTGGTTTTAAAATTTTTTTAATCTGGGTAAAGTTTAGAATATTGTTTGTCCTAGGTGTACACAATCTGGTTCATTTACACATTATGTATGTCTATTAATGTACAGATCCTCTTCCCATGTAAAATATTCCAGTGTTCTGTCGACCTCCCTTGCTATATGTTCGGTCTTTTTGATACATGTATATACTATGTATTTGTATATGTATAGTAACACTAATCTTCATTTCTCGATTTCCCCGCTCCTTTCCTTTTCGATGAGCATAGTTTGTTTTCTAAGCCTGTGAGTGTCTTTCTCTTTGGAAATATGTTCATCTGCGTCAGTTATTAGATAATGCCATAAGTGATAATATAGGTCTTTTGCTTTCCGACCTACTTCATGTTTTGTGATTATCTCCAGGCTCATCTATGGTGCCTCAAAGAGCAGTGCTTCAATGTTTTCCATAGCTAATATTCCATTGTGTACATGGACCACTTCTTCTTGGTGCATTCCTCTGTTGATGGACATTTTCGTTGCTTCCAAGTGTTGCCTATGGTAAATATTGCTGGAGTGCAGGTTTGCCAGCCTGTGATTTTTGATTTTCATTTTCTCAGGTGGTAGACCCAGCAGTGGGTATGATTGATTGACTGGTATGGTAGCTCAACGTTTACCTTTTCAAGGCACCTCAATTGTGCTTTCATTAGTGGCTCTTACCACTTCCCCCTTAGAATCGAGGGTACGCATTTCTCCACAATCACGTCAGCATTTATTGTTTGCAGCATTTTTGTTGATGGCCATTCTGACTGGTGTGAGCTGATAGGTTTTTGTAATTTGGGTTTACATGTCTGTAAAAATTCCTACAATTCATCATTTCTCCACACCTTTTTCTTTTCTGTTAAAAGAAAAAAGAAAAAATGTGTGAGTATAATATACCTCTTCAATTTTTCTTTTTGGAAGGTTGCACTCTAGAATTTTTTGGTCGATTTTCGGCCTCAGGATTTTTTGGAGGGCAGGTGTCATTTACAGAACTGCAATTGGTGAATATTTAGTGACCTTTTGGAGTGGGTTTAAAGCTGCTGTTGTGGGAAACGGCCACAAGGATGCAGCATTTCTCCATTCCCAAATCTGGGTACTAGGGCAGCAGAACCATTCTGGAAGTCGTTTGTATAGGTTGTAAATTTGAATGGAACGTGCCAGGAAAACCCCCCATAAGTTTATGTCTCATTACTCCTAGTTTGTTGTTTTAATTTTTTTCAATTAGCCTAATGGTTAGAATGTTGCTTGCCCAAGGTGTACACACTCTGGTTCATCTACATAGTCTATATACCTATTTATGTAGAGATCCTCTTCCCGTGTAAATTATTACAGAGTGTTCCGTAAACCTTCCTTGCTATTTGGTCAGTCTTTTTGATATATGTATATAATATGTATTTGTATACATATGGTAACGCTAATCTTCCTTTATCCATTCCCCTCACCTTTCCTTTTAGATAAGCATAGTTTTTTTAATAAGTCTGTGATTGACTTTCTCTGTGGAAATATGTTCATTTGTGTCAGTTTTTAGATAACGCCTATAAGTGATATCGTAGGATATAGGACTTTTGCTTTCCGACTTACCTCATGTTCTGTGATTATCTCCAAGATCATCTATGGTGCCTCAAAGAGCAGTGTTTCATTGTTTTCCATGGCTAGTATTCATTGTGTACATGGACCACTTCTTCTTTATCCTTTCATCTGTTGATGGACATTTTGGTTGCTTCACTGCCTTGTCTATTGTGAATCAGGCTGCAGTGCAGCTTTTGCAGCCCGGGTCTTCTTCATTCTGGTCTTCTCAGGTGAGAGGCCCATTGGTGCACCTGCTGGATTGAATGGTACCTCAATTTTTACTTTTAAACGCAGCTCCTTTCTGTTCTCATTATTAGCGTCTAACCCTTTTACATCTCACCAGCAGCTAGAGGGTACACATTTCTCTAAAACCTCTTAGGCATTTATTGTTTGTAGTCTTTTTTCCAATGGTCAGTCGACTGGTGTGAGTTGAAAACTTTTTGTAGATTAGATTGCATGAGTCTAATACTTCCTGAGGCTGAGCTTTTATCCATTTTCCTTTCTTTAAAAAGAGAGTGAGTAAAACATACCTCTTCATACTATCTTCTTGCAAATTTTGCCTGTTTTGAAATTTTTATCCATTCCCTACCTCAGCACAATTTTGAGGGCAGGTGTCCTTTACAGCCCTGAGTCCTTGTGAATGGTAAGTGACCATTAGCTGTGGGTTAAAAGCTGCTCTGGCGGGAATTGGCCACAAGGCGGCAGCATTTCTCCTTTACCAAATCTGGTTACTAGGGCAACAGAGCCTTACTGGAAGTGGTGTTCTAGGTTGTAAATTAGAATGGAATGTGCGAGGAAAAAGCTCTTTAAGTTTATGTCTCATTACTTCTTGTTGGTATTTTTAACTTAATTTTTATTATTTATCACAGCAAACTTGAATACAATGTTTTGTTTGCTCTAGGTGTGCAAGATGTGGTTCTTTCACACATATACATATATCTATTCTTCTTCGGATCCTTTTCCCATGTAGGTTATGACACAATGTTGAGTAGTCTTCTCTTGGTATTGCATAGGTCTTTGGTGATTATATATTTCACTTGTGTTTGTATCTCTCTGTTAACCTCAATATGGTAATGTATCCAATCCTCACACCTTTCCATTTGGTCAACCATAAGTTTTTTTTTAATGTATCTATGATAGTGTTTGTCTGTGGAAATATCTTTGTTTGTATCATTCTTTAGGTAACCCCTATATGTGATATGATAGTATATGTGTCTTTCGCTTTCTCACTTACTCCAAGTTGCGTGATTACTTCTAGACTCATCTATGGTGCTGCAAATGGCATTGTTTCATTTTTTCACTAGCTCATATTCCATCTGTACACGTAGCAGTTCTTCTTTTTCCACCCATCTGTCGATGGGCTTTTTGGTTACTTTCATATCTTGGCTATTGTAATAGTATGCAATGCAGATTTGCGTGGCTGTGTCCTTCCAATTCTGTCTTCTTAGTTTATAGGTCCAGGAATAGGTCTGCTGAATCATATGGTAGCTCAGTGTTTACCTTTTAAAGGCACCTCTGTTCTGTTCTCCTTAGTGGCTCTTTCCAGGTTACGTCCCACTTAAAGTGGAGGGCATGTATTTCTTCCCAGCACCTTCAGGATTTATTCTTTGTAGTTTTTGCTGATGATTATTCTGAGTGATGTGAGCTGATACCTCTTTGTGGTTGAATTTGCATGTGTCTCATAATGGTTGAATTTGAGCTTTAAGACATGTCCTTTTTATTTTTCCAGCTGTGATTAGAGCTTATTTCTTCAAAGTGTTTTCTTAAAGTATGTGTCACCATTTGAAATATTTTGGCCATTATCTCCCTCAAGACATTTTGAGGGCAGGTTTCATTTACAGCCCTGCAGTACTTGTTCACATGAAGTGACCATTAGCTCAGGCTTTAAACCTGCTTTTGCAGGTAACGGCCAGAGAGCGGCAGCCTTTCTACGTTTCCCATGCTGGTACTAGGGAAACAGACCTACCGGCCAGTGGTGTTCTTCGGTTATAAATGAGAGTGCAATGTGCCCGGATAAACCCACAAATGTTGATGTCTCTTTGCTTTTGTTTGTTTTTAAATTTAATTTATATTTATTATTACAGTAATATTCCATTGTGTACGTGGACCACTTCTTCTTGGTGCATTCCTCGGTTGATGGACATTTTCATTGCTTCCAAGTGCTGGCTATGGTAAATCTTGCTGGCGTACAGGTTTGCCAGCCTGTGACTTTTTGATTCTCATTTTCTCAGGTGATAGGCCAAGCAGTGGTTGTGATTGATTGACTGGTAGCTCAATGTTTCCCTTTTCAAAGCACCTACATTGTGTTTTCATTAGTGGCTCTTTACATGCCCCCCCTTACAACCGAGGGTACGCATTTCTCCACACTCCCTTCACCGTTTATTTTTTGCAGCATTATTCCTAATGGCCATTCTGACTGCTGTGAGCTGATAGGTTTCTGTAATATGGGTATGCATGTCATTAAAATTTTTAAAATTCACCATATTCCTATTCCTTTTTCTTTTCTCTTAAAAGAAAAAACCGTGAGTACAATATAGCTCTTGAAATTGTCTTCTTAGGAAGGTTTCCCTCTTCTGAAGTTTTTGGTCGATTTTTGACCCCAGAAATTTTCTGGAAGGCAGGTGCCATTTACAGAAATGCAAGTTGGTGAAAATTTAGTCTCCTTTTGCAGTGGGTTCAAAGCTGCTGTTGTGGGAAACGGCCACAAGGAGGTAGCATTTCTCCATTCCCCAATCTGGGTACTAGGGCAGCAGAGCCTTTCTGGAAGTCATTGTCCTAGGTTGTAAATTAGAATGGAATTTGCCAGGAGAAATCCCCATAAGTTTATGTCTCATTACTTCTTCTTGGTTTTAAAATTTTTTTAATCTGGGTAAAGTTTAGAATATTGTTTGTCCTAGGTGTACACAATCTGGTTCATTTACACATTATGTATGTCTATTAATGTACAGATCCTCTTCCCATGTAAAATATTACAGTGTTCTGTCGACCTCCCTTGCTATATGTTCGGTCTTTTTGATACATGTATATACTATGTATTTGTATATGTATAGTAACACTAATCTTCATTTCTCGATTTCCCCGCTCCTTTCCTTTTCGATGAGCATAGTTTGTTTTCTAAGCCTGTGAGTGTCTTTCTCTTTGGAAATATGTTCATCTGTGTCAGTTATTAGATAATGCCATAAGTGATAATATAGGTCTTTTGCTTTCCGACCTACTTCATGTTTTGTGATTATCTCCAGGCTCATCTATGGTGCCTCAAAGAGCAGTGCTTCAATGTTTTCCATAGCTAATATTCCATTGTGTACATGGACCACTTCTTCTTGGTGCATTCCTCTGTTGATGGACATTTTCGTTGCTTCCAAGTGTTGCCTATGGTAAATATTGTTGGAGTGCAGGTTTGCCATCCTGTGATTTTTGATTTTCATTTTCTCAGGTGGTAGACCCAGCAGTGGGTATGATTGATTGACTGGTATGGTAGCTCAACGTTTACCTTTTCAAGGCACCTCAATTGTGCTTTCATTAGTGGCTCTTACCACGTCCCCCTTAGAATCGAGGGTACGCATTTCTCCACAATCACGTCAGCATTTATTGTTTGCAGCATTTTTGTTGATGGCCATTCTGACTGGTGTGAGCTGATAGGTTTTTGTAATTTGGGTTTACATGTCTGTAAAAATTCCTACAATTCATCATTTCTCCACACCTTTTTCTTTTCTGTTAAAAGAAAAAAGAAAAAATGTGTGAGTATAATATACCTCTTCAATTTTTCTTTTTGGAAGGTTGCACTCTAGAATTTTTTGGTCGATTTTCGGCCTCAGGATTTTTTGGAGGGCAGGTGTCATTTACAGAACTGCAATTGGTGAATATTTAGTGACCTTTTGGAGTGGGTTTAAAGCTGCTGTTGTGGGAAACGGCCACAAGGATGCAGCATTTCTCCATTCCCAAATCTGGGTACTAGGGCAGCAGAACCATTCTGGAAGTCGTTTGTATAGGTTGTAAATTTGAATGGAACGTGCCAGGTAAACCCCCCATAAGTTTATGTCTCATTACTCCTAGTTTGTTGTTTTAATTTTTTTCAATTAGCCTAATGGTTAGAATGTTGCTTGCCCAAGGTGTACACACTCTGGTTCATCTACATAGTCTATATACCTATTTATGTAGAGATCCTCTTCCCGTGTAAATTATTACAGAGTGTTCCGTAAACCTTCCTTGCTATTTGGTCAGTCTTTTTGATATATGTATATAATATGTATTTGTATACATATGGTAATGCTAATCTTCATTTATCCATTCCCCTCACCTTTCCTTTTAGATAAGCATAGTTTTTTTAATAAGTCTGTGATTGACTTTCTCTGTGGAAATATGTTCATTTGTGTCAGTTTTTAGATAACGCCTATAAGTGATATCGTAGGATATAGGACTTTTGCTTTCCGACTTACCTCATGTTCTGTGATTATCTCCAAGATCATCTATGGTGCCTCAAAGAGCAGTGTTTCATTGTTTTCCATGGCTAGTATTCATTGTGTACATGGACCACTTCTTCTTTATCCTTTCATCTGTTGATGGACATTTTGGTTGCTTCACTGCCTTGTCTATTGTGAATCAGGCTGCAGTGCAGCTTTTGCAGCCTGGGTCTTCTTCATTCTGGTCTTCTCAGGTGAGAGGCCCATTGGTGCACCTGCTGGATTGAATGGTACCTCAATTTTTACTTTTAAACGCAGCTCCTTTCTGTTCTCATTATTAGCGTCTAACCCTTTTACATCTCACCAGCAGCTAGAGGGTACACAGTTCTCTAAAACCTCTTAGGCATTTATTGTTTGTAGTCTTTTTTCCAATGGTCAGTCGACTGGTGTGAGTTGAAAACTTTTTGTAGATTAGATTGCATGAGTCTAATACTTCCTGAGGCTGAGCTTTTATCCATTTTCCTTTCTTTAAAAAGAGAGTGAGTAAAACATACCTCTTCATACTATCTTCTTGCAAATTTTGCCTGTTTTGAAATTTTTATCCATTCCCTACCTCAGCACAATTTTGAGGGCAGGTGTCCTTTACAGCCCTGAGTCCTTGTGAATGGTAAGTGACCATTAGCTGTGGGTTAAAAGCTGCTCTGGCGGGAATTGGCCACAAGGTGGCAGCATTTCTCCTTTACCAAATCTGGTTACTAGGGCAACAGAGCCTTACTGGAAGTGGTGTTCTAGGTTGTAAATTAGAATGGAATGTGCGAGGAAAAAGCTCTTTAAGTTTATGTCTCATTACTTCTTGTTGGTATTTTTAACTTAATTTTTATTATTTATCACAGCAAACTTGAATACAATGTTTTGTTTGCTCTAGGTGTGCAAGATGTGGTTCTTTCACACATATACATATATCTATTCTTCTTTGGATCCTTTTCCCATGTAGGTTATGACACAATGTTCAGTAGTCTTCTCTTGGTATTGCATAGGTCTTTGGTGATTATATATTTCACTTGTGTTTGTATCTCTCTGTTAACCTCAATATGGTAATGTATCCAATCCTCACACCTTTCCATTTGGTCAACCATAAGTTTTTTTTAATGTATCTATGATAGTGTTTGTCTGTGGAAATATCTTTGTTTGTATCATTCTTTAGGTAACCCCTATATGTGATATGATAGTATGTGTCTTTCGCTTTCTCACTTACTCCAAGTTGCGTGATTACTTCTAGACTCATCTATGGTGCTGCAAATGGCATTGTTTCATTTTTTCACTAGCTCATATTCCATCTGTACAGGTAGCAGTTCTTCTTTGTCCACCCATCTGCCGATGGGCTTTTTGGTTACTTCCATATCTTGGCTATTGTAATAGTATGCAATGCAGATTTGCGTGGCTGTGTCCTTCCAATTCTGTCTTCTTAGTTTATAGGTCCAGGAATAGGTCTGCTGGATCATATGGTAGCTCAGTGTTTACCTTTTAAAGGCACCTCTGTTCTGTTCTCCTTAGTGGCTCTTTCCAGGTTACGTCCCACTTAAAGTGGAGGGCATGTATTTCTTCCCAGCACCTTCAGGATTTATTCTTTGTAGTTTTTGCTGATGATTATTCTGAGTGGTGTGAGCTGATACCTCTTTGTGGTTGAATTTGCATGTGTCTCATAATGCGTTGAAATTGAGCTTTAAGACATGTCCTTTTTATTTTTCCAACTGTGATTAGAGCTTATTTCTTCAAAGTGTTTTCTTAAAGTATGTGTCACCATTTGAAATATTTTGGCCATTATCTCCCTCAAGACATTTTGAGGGCAGGTTTCATTTACAGCCCTGCAGTACTTGTTCACATGAAGTGACCATTAGCTCAGGCTTTAAACCTGCTTTTGCAGGTAACGGCCAGAGAGCGGCAGCCTTTCTACGTTTCCCATGCTGGTACTAGGGAAACAGACCTACCGGCCAGTGGTGTTCTTCGGTTATAAATGAGAGTGCAATGTGCCCGGATAAACCCACAAATGTTGATGTCTCCTTGCTTTTGTTTGTTTTTAAATTTAATTTATATTTATTATTAGAGTAATATTCCATTGTGTACGTGGACCACTTCTTCTTGGTGCATTCCTCGGTTGATGGACATTTTCATTGCTTCCAAGTGCTGGCTATGGTAAATCTTGCTGGCGTACAGGTTTGCCAGCCTGTGACTTTTTGATTCTCATTTTCTCAGGTGATAGGCCAAGCAGTGGTTGTGATTGATTGACTGGTAGCTCAATGTTTCCCTTTTCAAAGCACCTACATTGTGTTTTCATTAGTGGCTCTTTACATGCTCCCCCTTACAACCGAGGGTACGCATTTCTCCACACTACCTTCACCGTTTATTTTTTGCAGCATTATTCCTAATGGCCATTCTGACTGCTGTGAGCTGATAGGTTTTTGTAACATGGGTATGCATGTCATTAAAATTTTTAAAATTCACCATATTCCTATTCCTTTTTCTTTTCTCTTAAAAGAAAAAACCGTGAGTACAATATAGCTCTTGAAATTGTCTTCTTAGCAAGGTTGCCCTCTTCTGAAGTTTTTGGTCGATTTTTGACCCCAGAAATTTTCTGGAAGACAGGTGCCATTTACAGAAATGCAAGTTGGTGAAAATTTAGTCACCTTTTGCAGTGGGTTCAAAGCTGCTGTTGTGGGAAACGGCCACAAGGAGGTAGCATTTCTCCATTCCCCAATCTGGGTACTAGGGCAGCAGAGCCTTTCTGGAAGTCATTGTCCTAGGTTGTAAATTAGAATGGAATTTGCCAGGAGAAATCCCCATAAGTTTATGTCTCATTATTTCTTCTTGGTTTTAAAATTTTTTTAATCTGGGTAAAGTTTAGAATATTGTTTGTCCTAGGTGTACACAATCTGGTTCATTTACACATTATGTATGTCTATTAATGTACAGATCCTCTTCCCATGTAAAATATTCCAGTGTTCTGTCGACCTCCCTTGCTATATGTTCGGTCTTTTTGATACATGTATATACTATGTATTTGTATATGTATAGTAACACTAATCTTCATTTCTCGATTTCCCCGCTCCTTTCCTTTTCGATGAGCATAGTTTGTTTTCTAAGCCTGTGAGTGTCTTTCTCTTTGGAAATATGTTCATCTGCGTCAGTTATTAGATAATGCCATAAGTGATAATATAGGTCTTTTGCTTTCCGACCTACTTCATGTTTTGTGATTATCTCCAGGCTCATCTATGGTGCCTCAAAGAGCAGTGCTTCAATGTTTTCCATAGCTAATATTCCATTGTGTACATGGACCACTTCTTCTTGGTGCATTCCTCTGTTGATGGACATTTTCGTTGCTTCCAAGTGTTGCCTATGGTAAATATTGCTGGAGTGCAGGTTTGCCAGCCTGTGATTTTTGATTTTCATTTTCTCAGGTGGTAGACCCAGCAGTGGGTATGATTGATTGACTGGTATGGTAGCTCAACGTTTACCTTTTCAAGGCACCTCAATTGTGCTTTCATTAGTGGCTCTTACCACGTCCCCCTTAGAATCGAGGGTACGCATTTCTCCACAATCACGTCAGCATTTATTGTTTGCAGCATTTTTGTTGATGGCCATTCTGACTGGTGTGAGCTGATAGGTTTTTGTAATTTGGGTTTACATGTCTGTAAAAATTCCTACAATTCATCATTTCTCCACACCTTTTTCTTTTCTGTTAAAAGAAAAAAGCAAAAATGTGTGAGTATAATATACCTCTTCAAATTTTCTTTTTGGAAGGTTGCACTCTAGAATTTTTTGGTCGATTTTCGGCCTCAGGATTTTTTGGAGGGCAGGTGTCATTTACAGAACTGCAATTGGTGAATATTTAGTGACCTTTTGGAGTGGGTTTAAAGCTGCTGTTGTGGGAAACGGCCACAAGGATGCAGCATTTCTCCATTCCCAAATCTGGGTACTAGGGCAGCAGAACCATTCTGGAAGTCGTTTGTATAGGTTGTAAATTTGAATGGAACGTGCCAGGTAAACCCCCCATAAGTTTATGTCTCATTACTCCTAGTTTGTTGTTTTAATTTTTTTCAATTAGCCTAATGGTTAGAATGTTGCTTGCCCAAGGTGTACACACTCTGGTTCATCTACATAGTCTATATACCTATTTATGTAGAGATCCTCTTCCCGTGTAAATTATTACAGAGTGTTCCGTAAACCTTCCTTGCTATTTGGTCAGTCTTTTTGATATATGTATATAATATGTATTTGTATACATATGGTAATGCTAATCTTCATTTATCCATTCCCCTCACCTTTCCTTTTAGATAAGCATAGTTTTTTTAATAAGTCTGTGATTGACTTTCTCTGTGGAAATATGTTCATTTGTGTCAGTTTTTAGATAACGCCTATAAGTGATATCGTAGGATATAGGACTTTTGCTTTCCGACTTACCTCATGTTCTGTGATTATCTCCAAGATCATCTATGGTGCCTCAAAGAGCAGTGTTTCATTGTTTTCCATGGCTAGTATTCATTGTGTACATGGACCACTTCTTCTTTATCCTTTCATCTGTTGATGGACATTTTGGTTGCTTCACTGCCTTGTCTATTGTGAATCAGGCTGCAGTGCAGCTTTTGCAGCCCGGGTCTTCTTCATTCTGGTCTTCTCAGGTGAGAGGCCCATTGGTGCACCTGCTGGATTGAATGGTACCTCAATTTTTACTTTTAAACGCAGCTCCTTTCTGTTCTCATTATTAGCGTCTAACCCTTTTACATCTCACCAGCAGCTAGAGGGTACACAGTTCTCTAAAACCTCTTAGGCATTTATTGTTTGTAGTCTTTTTTCCAATGGTCAGTCGACTGGTGTGAGTTGAAAACTTTTTGTAGATTAGATTGCATGAGTCTAATACTTCCTGAGGCTGAGCTTTTATCCATTTTCCTTTCTTTAAAAAGAGAGTGAGTAAAACATACCTCTTCATACTATCTTCTTGCAAATTTTGCCTGTTTTGAAATTTTTATCCATTCCCTACCTCAGCACAATTTTGAGGGCAGGTGTCCTTTACAGCCCTGAGTCCTTGTGAATGGTAAGTGACCATTAGCTGTGGGTTAAAAGCTGCTCTGGCGGGAATTGGCCACAAGGTGGCAGCATTTCTCCTTTACCAAATCTGGTTACTAGGGCAACAGAGCCTTACTGGAAGTGGTGTTCTAGGTTGTAAATTAGAATGGAATGTGCGAGGAAAAAGCTCTTTAAGTTTATGTCTCATTACTTCTTGTTGGTATTTTTAACTTAATTTTTATTATTTATCACAGCAAACTTGAATACAATGTTTTGTTTGCTCTAGGTGTGCAAGATGTGGTTCTTTCACACATATACATATATCTATTCTTCTTTGGATCCTTTTCCCATGTAGGTTATGACACAATGTTCAGTAGTCTTCTCTTGGTATTGCATAGGTCTTTGGTGATTATATATTTCACTTGTGTTTGTATCTCTCTGTTAACCTCAATATGGTAATGTATCCAATCCTCACACCTTTCCATTTGGTCAACCATAAGTTTTTTTTAATGTATCTATGATAGTGTTTGTCTGTGGAAATATCTTTGTTTGTATCATTCTTTAGGTAACCCCTATATGTGATATGATAGTATGTGTCTTTCGCTTTCTCACTTACTCCAAGTTGCGTGATTACTTCTAGACTCATCTATGGTGCTGCAAATGGCATTGTTTCATTTTTTCACTAGCTCATATTCCATCTGTACAGGTAGCAGTTCTTCTTTGTCCACCCATCTGCCGATGGGCTTTTTGGTTACTTCCATATCTTGGCTATTGTAATAGTATGCAATGCAGATTTGCGTGGCTGTGTCCTTCCAATTCTGTCTTCTTAGTTTATAGGTCCAGGAATAGGTCTGCTGGATCATATGGTAGCTCAGTGTTTACCTTTTAAAGGTACCTCTGTTCTGTTCTCCTTAGTGGCTCTTTCCAGGTTACGTCCCACTTAAAGTGGAGGGCATGTATTTCTTCCCAGCACCTTCAGGATTTATTCTTTGTAGTTTTTGCTGATGATTATTCTGAGTGGTGTGAGCTGATACCTCTTTGTGGTTGAATTTGCATGTGTCTCATAATGCGTTGAAATTGAGCTTTAAGACATGTCCTTTTTATTTTTCCAACTGTGATTAGAGCTTATTTCTTCAAAGTGTTTTCTTAAAGTATGTGTCACCATTTGAAATATTTTGGCCATTATCTCCCTCAAGACATTTTGAGGGCAGGTTTCATTTACAGCCCTGCAGTACTTGTTCACATGAAGTGACCATTAGCTCAGGCTTTAAACCTGCTTTTGCAGGTAACGGCCAGAGAGCGGCAGCCTTTCTACGTTTCCCATGCTGGTACTAGGGAAACAGACCTACCGGCCAGTGGTGTTCTTCGGTTATAAATGAGAGTGCAATGTGCCCGGATAAACCCACAAATGTTGATGTCTCCTTGCTTTTGTTTGTTTTTAAATTTAATTTATATTTATTATTACAGTAATATTCCATTGTGTACGTGGACCACTTCTTCTTGGTGCATTCCTCGGTTGATGGACATTTTCATTGCTTCCAAGTGCTGGCTATGGTAAATCTTGCTGGCGTACAGGTTTGCCAGCCTGTGACTTTTTGATTCTCATTTTCTCAGGTGATAGGCCAAGCAGTGGTTGTGATTGATTGACTGGTAGCTCAATGTTTCCCTTTTCAAAGCACCTACATTGTGTTTTCATTAGTGGCTCTTTACATGCTCCCCCTTACAACCGAGGGTACGCATTTCTCCACACTACCTTCACCGTTTATTTTTTGCAGCATTATTCCTAATGGCCATTCTGACTGCTGTGAGCTGATAGGTTTTTGTAACATGGGTATGCATGTCATTAAAATTTTTAAAATTCACCATATTCCTATTCCTTTTTCTTTTCTCTTAAAAGAAAAAACCGTGAGTACAATATAGCTCTTGAAATTGTCTTCTTAGCAAGGTTGCCCTCTTCTGAAGTTTTTGGTCGATTTTTGACCCCAGAAATTTTCTGGAAGACAGGTGCCATTTACAGAAATGCAAGTTGGTGAAAATTTAGTCACCTTTTGCAGTGGGTTCAAAGCTGCTGTTGTGGGAAACGGCCACAAGGAGGTAGCATTTCTCCATTCCCCAATCTGGGTACTAGGGCAGCAGAGCCTTTCTGGAAGTCATTGTCCTAGGTTGTAAATTAGAATGGAATTTGCCAGGAGAAATCCCCATAAGTTTATGTCTCATTATTTCTTCTTGGTTTTAAAATTTTTTTAATCTGGGTAAAGTTTAGAATATTGTTTGTCCTAGGTGTACACAATCTGGTTCATTTACACATTATGTATGTCTATTAATGTACAGATCCTCTTCCCATGTAAAATATTCCAGTGTTCTGTCGACCTCCCTTGCTATATGTTCGGTCTTTTTGATACATGTATATACTATGTATTTGTATATGTATAGTAACACTAATCTTCATTTCTCGATTTCCCCGCTCCTTTCCTTTTCGATGAGCATAGTTTGTTTTCTAAGCCTGTGAGTGTCTTTCTCTTTGGAAATATGTTCATCTGCGTCAGTTATTAGATAATGCCATAAGTGATAATATAGGTCTTTTGCTTTCCGACCTACTTCATGTTTTGTGATTATCTCCAGGCTCATCTATGGTGCCTCAAAGAGCAGTGCTTCAATGTTTTCCATAGCTAATATTCCATTGTGTACATGGACCACTTCTTCTTGGTGCATTCCTCTGTTGATGGACATTTTCGTTGCTTCCAAGTGTTGCCTATGGTAAATATTGCTGGAGTGCAGGTTTGCCAGCCTGTGATTTTTGATTTTCATTTTCTCAGGTGGTAGACCCAGCAGTGGGTATGATTGATTGACTGGTATGGTAGCTCAACGTTTACCTTTTCAAGGCACCTCAATTGTGCTTTCATTAGTGGCTCTTACCACGTCCCCCTTAGAATCGAGGGTACGCATTTCTCCACAATCACGTCAGCATTTATTGTTTGCAGCATTTTTGTTGATGGCCATTCTGACTGGTGTGAGCTGATAGGTTTTTGTAATTTGGGTTTACATGTCTGTAAAAATTCCTACAATTCATCATTTCTCCACACCTTTTTCTTTTCTGTTAAAAGAAAAAAGAAAAAATGTGTGAGTATAATATACCTCTTCAATTTTTCTTTTTGGAAGGTTGCACTCTAGAATTTTTTGGTCGATTTTCGGCCTCAGGATTTTTTGGAGGGCAGGTGTCATTTACAGAACTGCAATTGGTGAATATTTAGTGACCTTTTGGAGTGGGTTTAAAGCTGCTGTTGTGGGAAACGGCCACAAGGATGCAGCATTTCTCCATTCCCAAATCTGGGTACTAGGGCAGCAGAACCATTCTGGAAGTCGTTTGTATAGGTTGTAAATTTGAATGGAACGTGCCAGGTAAACCCCCCATAAGTTTATGTCTCATTACTCCTAGTTTGTTGTTTTAATTTTTTTCAATTAGCCTAATGGTTAGAATGTTGCTTGCCCAAGGTGTACACACTCTGGTTCATCTACATAGTCTATATACCTATTTATGTAGAGATCCTCTTCCCGTGTAAATTATTACAGAGTGTTCCGTAAACCTTCCTTGCTATTTGGTCAGTCTTTTTGATATATGTATATAATATGTATTTGTATACATATGGTAACGCTAATCTTCATTTATCCATTCCCCTCACCTTTCCTTTTAGATAAGCATAGTTTTTTTAATAAGTCTGTGATTGACTTTCTCTGTGGAAATATGTTCATTTGTGTCAGTTTTTAGATAACGCCTATAAGTGATATCGTAGGATATAGGACTTTTGCTTTCCGACTTACCTCATGTTCTGTGATTATCTCCAAGATCATCTATGGTGCCTCAAAGAGCAGTGTTTCATTGTTTTCCATGGCTAGTATTCATTGTGTACATGGACCACTTCTTCTTTATCCTTTCATCTGTTGATGGACATTTTGGTTGCTTCACTGCCTTGTCTATTGTGAATCAGGCTGCAGTGCAGCTTTTGCAGCCCGGGTCTTCTTCATTCTGGTCTTCTCAGGTGAGAGGCCCATTGGTGCACCTGCTGGATTGAATGGTACCTCAATTTTTACTTTTAAACGCAGCTCCTTTCTGTTCTCATTATTAGCGTCTAACCCTTTTACATCTCACCAGCAGCTAGAGGGTACACAGTTCTCTAAAACCTCTTAGGCATTTATTGTTTGTAGTCTTTTTTCCAATGGTCAGTCGACTGGTGTGAGTTGAAAACTTTTTGTAGATTAGATTGCATGAGTCTAATACTTCCTGAGGCTGAGCTTTTATCCATTTTCCTTTCTTTAAAAAGAGAGTGAGTAAAATATACCTCTTCATACTATCTTCTTGCAAATTTTGCCTGTTTTGAAATTTTTATCCATTCCCTACCTCAGCACAATTTTGAGGGCAGGTGTCCTTTACAGCCCTGAGTCCTTGTGAATGGTAAGTGACCATTAGCTGTGGGTTAAAAGCTGCTCTGGCGGGAATTGGCCACAAGGCGGCAGCATTTCTCCTTTACCAAATCTGGTTACTAGGGCAACAGAGCCTTACTGGAAGTGGTGTTCTAGGTTGTAAATTAGAATGGAATGTGCGAGGAAAAAGCTCTTTAAGTTTATGTCTCATTACTTCTTGTTGGTATTTTTAACTTAATTTTTATTATTTATCACAGCAAACTTGAATACAATGTTTTGTTTGCTCTAGGTGTGCAAGATGTGGTTCTTTCACACATATACATATATCTATTCTTCTTTGGATCCTTTTCCCATGTAGGTTATGACACAATGTTCAGTAGTCTTCTCTTGGTATTGCATAGGTCTTTGGTGATTATATATTTCACTTGTGTTTGTATCTCTCTGTTAACCTCAATATGGTAATGTATCCAATCCTCACACCTTTCCATTTGGTCAACCATAAGTTTTTTTTAATGTATCTATGATAGTGTTTGTCTGTGGAAATATCTTTGTTTGTATCATTCTTTAGGTAACCCCTATATGTGATATGATAGTATATGTGTCTTTCGCTTTCTCACTTACTCCAAGTTGCGTGATTACTTCTAGACTCATCTATGGTGCTGCAAATGGCATTGTTTCATTTTTTCACTAGCTCATATTCCATCTGTACAGGTAGCAGTTCTTCTTTGTCCACCCATCTGCCGATGGGCTTTTTGGTTACTTCCATATCTTGGCTATTGTAATAGTATGCAATGCAGATTTGCGTGGCTGTGTCCTTCCAATTCTGTCTTCTTAGTTTATAGGTCCAGGAATAGGTCTGCTGGATCATATGGTAGCTCAGTGTTTACCTTTTAAAGGCACCTCTGTTCTGTTCTCCTTAGTGGCTCTTTCCAGGTTACGTCCCACTTAAAGTGGAGGGCATGTATTTCTTCCCAGCACCTTCAGGATTTATTCTTTGTAGTTTTTGCTGATGATTATTCTGAGTGGTGTGAGCTGATACCTCTTTGTGGTTGAATTTGCATGTGTCTCATAATGCGTTGAAATTGAGCTTTAAGACATGTCCTTTTTATTTTTCCAGCTGTGATTAGAGCTTATTTCTTCAAAGTGTTTTCTTAAAGTATGTGTCACCATTTGAAATATTTTGGCCATTATCTCCCTCAAGACATTTTGAGGGCAGGTTTCATTTACAGCCCTGCAGTACTTGTTCACATGAAGTGACTATTAGCTCAGGCTTTAAACCTGCTTTTGCAGGTAACGGCCAGAGAGCGGCAGCCTTTCTACGTTTCCCATGCTGGTACTAGGGAAACAGACCTACCGGCCAGTGGTGTTCTTCGGTTATAAATGAGAGTGCAATGTGCCCGGATAAACACACAAATGTTGATGTCTCCTTGCTTTTGTTTGTTTTTAAATTTAATTTATATTTATTATTAGAGTAATATTCCATTGTGTACGTGGACCACTTCTTCTTGGTGCATTCCTCGGTTGATGGACATTTTCATTGCTTCCAAGTGCTGGCTATGGTAAATCTTGCTGGCGTACAGGTTTGCCAGCCTGTGACTTTTTGATTCTCATTTTCTCAGGTGATAGGCCAAGCAGTGGTTGTGATTGATTGACTGGTAGCTCAATGTTTCCCTTTTCAAAGCACCTACATTGTGTTTTCATTAGTGGCTCTTTACATGCCCCCCCTTACAACCGAGGGTACGCATTTCTCCACACTCCCTTCACCGTTTATTTTTTGCAGCATTATTCCTAATGGCCATTCTGACTGCTGTGAGCTGATAGGTTTTTGTAACATGGGTATGCATGTCATTAAAATTTTTAAAATTCACCATATTCCTATTCCTTTTTCTTTTCTCTTAAAAGAAAAAACCGTGAGTACAATATAGCTCTTGAAATTGTCTTCTTAGGAAGGTTGCCCTCTTCTGAAGTTTTTGGTCTATTTTTGACCCCAGAAATTTTCTGGAAGACAGGTGCCATTTACAGAAATGCAAGTTGGTGAAAATTTAGTCACCTTTTGCAGTGGGTTCAAAGCTGCTGTTGTGGGAAACGGCCACAAGGAGGTAGCATTTCTCCATTCCCCAATCTGGGTACTAGGGCAGCAGAGCCTTTCTGGAAGTCATTGTCCTAGGTTGTAAATTAGAATGGAATTTGCCAGGAGAAATCCCCATAAGTTTATGTCTCATTATTTCTTCTTGGTTTTAAAATTTTTTTAATCTGGGTAAAGTTTAGAATATTGTTTGTCCTAGGTGTACACAATCTGGTTCATTTACACATTATGTATGTCTATTAATGTACAGATCCTCTTCCCATGTAAAATATTCCAGTGTTCTGTCGACCTCCCTTGCTATATGTTCGGTCTTTTTGATACATGTATATACTATGTATTTGTATATGTATAGTAACACTAATCTTAATTTCTCGATTTCCCCGCTCCTTTCCTTTTCGATGAGCATAGTTTGTTTTCTAAGCCTGTGAGTGTCTTTCTCTTTGGAAATATGTTCATCTGCGTCAGTTATTAGATAATGCCATAAGTGATAATATAGGTCTTTTGCTTTCCGACCTACTTCATGTTTTGTGATTATCTCCAGGCTCATCTATGGTGCCTCAAAGAGCAGTGCTTCAATGTTTTCCATAGCTAATATTCCATTGTGTACATGGACCACTTCTTCTTGGTGCATTCCTCTGTTGATGGACATTTTCGTTGCTTCCAAGTGTTGCCTATGGTAAATATTGCTGGAGTGCAGGTTTGCCAGCCTGTGATTTTTGATTTTCATTTTCTCAGGTGGTAGACCCAGCAGTGGGTATGATTGATTGACTGGTATGGTAGCTCAACGTTTACCTTTTCAAGGCACCTCAATTGTGCTTTCATTAGTGGCTCTTACCACTTCCCCCTTAGTATCGAGGGTACGCATTTCTCCACAATCACGTCAGCATTTATTGTTTGCAGCATTTTTGTTGATGGCCATTCTGACTGGTGTGAGCTGATAGGTTTTTGTAATTTGGGTTTACATGTCTGTAAAAATTCCTACAATTCATCATTTCTCCACACCTTTTTCTTTTCTGTTAAAAGAAAACAGAAAAAATGTGTGAGTATAATATACCTCTTCAATTTTTCTTTTTGGAAGGTTGCACTCTAGAATTTTTTGGTCGATTTTCGGCCTCAGGATTTTTTGGAGGGCAGGTGTCATTTACAGAACTGCAATTGGTGAATATTTAGTGACCTTTTGGAGTGGGTTTAAAGCTGCTGTTGTGGGAAACGGCCACAAGGATGCAGCATTTCTCCATTCCCAAATCTGGGTACTAGGGCAGCAGAACCATTCTGGAAGTCGTTTGTATAGGTTGTAAATTTGAATGGAACGTGCCAGGAAAACCCCCCATAAGTTTATGTCTCATTACTCCTAGTTTGTTGTTTTAATTTTTTTCAATTAGCCTAATGGTTAGAATGTTGCTTGCCCAAGGTGTACACACTCTGGTTCATCTACATAGTCTATATACCTATTTATGTAGAGATCCTCTTCCCGTTTAAATTATTACAGAGTGTTCCGTAAACCTTCCTTGCTATTTGGTCAGTCTTTTTGATATATGTATATAATATGTATTTGTATACATATGGTAACGCTAATCTTCATTTATCCATTCCCCTCACCTTTCCTTTTAGATAAGCATAGTTTTTTTAATAAGTCTGTGATTGACTTTCTCTGTGGAAATATGTTCATTTGTGTCAGTTTTTAGATAACGCCTATAAGTGATATCGTAGGATATAGGACTTTTGCTTTCCGACTTACCTCATGTTCTGTGATTATCTCCAAGATCATCTATGGTGCCTCAAAGAGCAGTGTTTCATTGTTTTCCATGTCTAGTATTCATTGTGTACATGGACCACTTCTTCTTTATCCTTTCATCTGTTGATGGACATTTTGGTTGCTTCACTCCCTTGTCTATTGTGAATCAGGCTGCAGTGCAGCTTTTGCAGCCCGGGTCTTCTTCATTCTGGTCTTCTCAGGTGAGAGGCCCATTGGTGCACCTGCTGGATTGAATGGTACCTCAATTTTTACTTTTAAACGCAGCTCCTTTCTGTTCTCATTATTAGCGTCTAACCCTTTTACATCTCACCAGCAGCTAGAGGGTACACATTTCTCTAAAACCTCTTAGGCATTTATTGTTTGTAGTCTTTTTTCCAATGGTCAGTCGACTGGTGTGAGTTGAAAACTTTTTGTAGATTAGATTGCATGAGTCTAATACTTCCTGAGGCTGAGCTTTTATCCATTTTCCTTTCTTTAAAAAGAGAGTGAGTAAAACATACCTCTTCATACTATCTTCTTGCAAATTTTGCCTGTTTTGAAATTTTTATCCATTCCCTACCTCAGCACAATTTTGAGGGCAGGTGTCCTTTACAGCCCTGAGTCCTTGTGAATGGTAAGTGACCATTAGCTGTGGGTTTAAAGCTGCTCTGGCGGGAATTGGCCACAAGGCGGCAGCATTTCTCCTTTACCAAATCTGGTTACTAGGGCAACAGAGCCTTACTGGAAGTGGTGTTCTAGGTTGTAAATTAGAATGGAATGTGCGAGGAAAAAGCTCTTTAAGTTTATGTCTCATTACTTCTTGTTGGTATTTTTAACTTAATTTTTATTATTTATCACAGCAAACTTGAATACAATGTTTTGTTTGCTCTAGGTGTGCAAGATGTGGTTCTTTCACACATATACATATATCTATTCTTCTTCGGATCCTTTTCCCATGTAGGTTATGACACAATGTTGAGTAGTCTTCTCTTGGTATTGCATAGGTCTTTGGTGATTATATATTTCACTTGTGTTTGTATCTCTCTGTTAACCTCAATATGGTAATGTATCCAATCCTCACACCTTTCCATTTGGTCAACCATAAGTTTTTTTTTAATGTATCTATGATAGTGTTTGTCTGTGGAAATATCTTTGTTTGTATCATTCTTTAGGTAACCCCTATATGTGATATGATAGTATATGTGTCTTTCGCTTTCTCACTTACTCCAAGTTGCGTGATTACTTCTAGACTCATCTATGGTGCTGCAAATGGCATTGTTTCATTTTTTCACTAGCTCATATTCCATCTGTACAGGTAGCAGTTCTTCTTTTTCCACCCATCTGTCGATGGGCTTTTTGGTTACTTTCATATCTTGGCTATTGTAATAGTATGCAATGCAGATTTGCGTGGCTGTGTCCTTCCAATTCTGTCTTCTTAGTTTATAGGTCCAGGAATAGGTCTGCTGGATCATATGGTAGCTCAGTGTTTACCTTTTAAAGGCACCTCTGTTCTGTTCTCCTTAGTGGCTCTTTCCAGGTTACGTCCCACTTAAAGTGGAGGGCATGTATTTCTTCCCAGCACCTTCAGGATTTATTCTTTGTAGTTTTTGCTGATGATTATTCTGAGTGGTGTGAGCTGATACCTCTTTGTGGTTGAATTTGCATGTGTCTCATAATGGTTGAATTTGAGCTTTAAGACATGTCCTTTTTATTTTTCCAGCTGTGATTAGAGCTTATTTCTTCAAAGTGTTTTCTTAAAGTATGTGTCACCATTTGAAATATTTTGGCCATTATCTCCCTCAAGACATTTTGAGGGCAGGTTTCATTTACAGCCCTGCAGTACTTGTTCACATGAAGTGACCATTAGCTCAGGCTTTAAACCTGCTTTTGCAGGTAACGGCCAGAGAGCGGCAGCCTTTCTACGTTTCCCATGCTGGTACTAGGGAAACAGACCTACCGGCCAGTGGTGTTCTTCGGTTATAAATGAGAGTGCAATGTGCCCGGATAAACCCACAAATGTTGATGTCTCTTTGCTTTTGTTTGTTTTTAAATTTAATTTATATTTATTATTACAGTAATATTCCATTGTGTACGTGGACCACTTCTTCTTGGTGCATTCCTCGGTTGATGGACATTTTCATTGCTTCCAAGTGCTGGCTATGGTAAATCTTGCTGGCGTACAGGTTTGCCAGCCTGTGACTTTTTGATTCTCATTTTCTCAGGTGATAGGCCAAGCAGTGGTTGTGATTGATTGACTGGTAGCTCAATGTTTCCCTTTTCAAAGCACCTACATTGTGTTTTCATTAGTGGCTCTTTACATGCCCCCCCTTACAACCGAGGGTACGCATTTCTCCACACTTCCTTCACCGTTTATTTTTTGCAGCATTATTCCTAATGGCCATTCTGACTGCTGTGAGCTGATAGGTTTTTGTAATATGGGTATGCATGTCATTAAAATTTTTAAAATTCACCATATTCCTATTCCTTTTTCTTTTCTCTTAAAAGAAAAAACCGTGAGTACAATATAGCTCTTGAAATTGTCTTCTTAGGAAGGTTTCCCTCTTCTGAAGTTTTTGGTCTATTTTTGACCCCAGAAATTTTCTGGAAGGCAGGTGCCATTTACAGAAATGCAAGTTGGTGAAAATTTAGTCACCTTTTGCAGTGGGTTCAAAGCTGCTGTTGTGGGAAACGGCCACAAGGAGGTAGCATTTCTCCATTCCCCAATCTGGGTACTAGGGCAGCAGAGCCTTTCTGGAAGTCATTGTCCTAGGTTGTAAATTAGAATGGAATTTGCCAGGAGAAATCCCCATAAGTTTATTTCTCATTACTTCTTCTTGGTTTTAAAATTTTTTTAATCTGGGTAAAGTTTAGAATATTGTTTGTCCTAGGTGTACACAATCTGGTTCATTTACACATTATGTATGTCTATTAATGTACAGATCCTCTTCCCATGTAAAATATTACAGTGTTCTGTCGACCTCCCTTGCTATATGTTCGGTCTTTTTGATACATGTATATACTATGTATTTGTATATGTATAGTAACACTAATCTTCATTTCTCGATTTCCCCGCTCCTTTCCTTTTCGATGAGCATAGTTTGTTTTCTAAGCCTGTGAGTGTCTTTCTCTTTGGAAATATGTTCATCTGTGTCAGTTATTAGATAATGCCATAAGTGATAATATAGGTCTTTTGCTTTCCTACCTACTTCATGTTTTGTGATTATCTCCAGGCTCATCTATGGTGCCTCAAAGAGCAGTGCTTCAATGTTTTCCATAGCTAATATTCCATTGTGTACATGGACCACTTCTTCTTGGTGCATTCCTCTGTTGATGGACATTTTCGTTGCTTCCAAGTGTTGCCTATGGTAAATATTGCTGGAGTGCAGGTTTGCCAGCCTGTGATTTTTGATTTTCATTTTCTCAGGTGGTAGACCCAGCAGTGGGTATGATTGATTGACTGGTATGGTAGCTCAACGTTTACCTTTTCAAGGCACCTCAATTGTGCTTTCATTAGTGGCTCTTACCTCTTCCCCCTTAGAATCGAGGGTACGCATTTCTCCACAATCACGTCAGCATTTATTGTTTGCAGCATTTTTGTTGATGGCCATTCTGACTGGTGTGAGCTGATAGGTTTTTGTAATTTGGGTTTACATGTCTGTAAAAATTCCTACAATTCATCATTTCTCCACACCTTTTTCTTTTCTGTTAAAAGAAAAAAGAAAAAATGTGTGAGTATAATATACCTCTTCAATTTTTCTTTTTGGAAGGTTGCACTCTAGAATTTTTTGGTCGATTTTCAGCCTCAGGATTTTTTGGAGGGCAGGTGTCATTTACAGAACTGCAATTGGTGAATATTTAGTGACCTTTTGGAGTGGGTTTAAAGCTGCTGTTGTGGGAAACGGCCACAAGGATGCAGCATTTCTCCATTCCCAAATCTGGGTACTAGGGCAGCAGAACCATTCTGGAAGTCGTTTGTATAGGTTGTAAATTTGAATGGAACGTGCCAGGTAAACCCCCCATAAGTTTATGTCTCATTACTCCTAGTTTGTTGTTTTAATTTTTTTCAATTAGCCTAATGGTTAGAATGTTGCTTGCCCAAGGTGTACACACTCTGGTTCATCTACATAGTCTATATACCTATTTATGTAGAGATCCTCTTCCCGTGTAAATTATTACAGAGTGTTCCGTAAACCTTCCTTGCTATTTGGTCAGTCTTTTTGATATATGTATATAATATGTATTTGTATACATATGGTAATGCTAATCTTCATTTATCCATTCCCCTCACCTTTCCTTTTAGATAAGCATAGTTTTTTTAATAAGTCTGTGATTGACTTTCTCTGTGGAAATAGGTTCCTTTGTGTCAGTTTTTAGATAACGCCTATAAGTGATATCGTAGGATATAGGACTTTTGCTTTCCGACTTACCTCATGTTCTGTGATTATCTCCAAGATCATCTATGGTGCCTCAAAGAGCAGTGTTTCATTGTTTTCCATGGCTAGTATTCATTGTGTACATGGACCACTTCTTCTTTATCCTTTCATCTGTTGATGGACATTTTGGTTGCTTCACTGCCTTGTCTATTGTGAATCAGGCTGCAGTGCAGCTTTTGCAGCCCGGGTCTTCTTCATTCTGGTCTTCTCAGGTGAGAGGCCCATTGGTGCACCTGCTGGATTGAATGGTACCTCAATTTTTACTTTTAAACGCAGCTCCTTTCTGTTCTCATTATTAGCGTCTAACCCTTTTACATCTCACCAGCAGCTAGAGGGTACACAGTTCTCTAAAACCTCTTAGGCATTTATTGTTTGTAGTCTTTTTTCCAATGGTCAGTCGACTGGTGTGAGTTGAAAACTTTTTGTAGATTAGATTGCATGAGTCTAATACTTCCTGAGGCTGAGCTTTTATCCATTTTCCTTTCTTTAAAAAGAGAGTGAGTAAAACATACCTCTTCATACTATCTTCTTGCAAATTTTGCCTGTTTTGAAATTTTTATCCATTCCCTACCTCAGCACAATTTTGAGGGCAGGTGTCCTTTACAGCCCTGAGTCCTTGTGAATGGTAAGTGACCATTAGCTGTGGGTTAAAATCTGCTCTGGCGGGAATTGGCCACAAGGCGGCAGCATTTCTCCTTTACCAAATCTGGTTACTAGGGCAACAGAGCCTTACTGGAAGTGGTGTTCTAGGTTGTAAATTAGAATGGAATGTGCGAGGAAAAAGCTCTTTAAGTTTATGTCTCATTACTTCTTGTTGGTATTTTTAACTTAATTTTTATTATTTATCACAGCAAACTTGAATACAATGTTTTGTTTGCTCTAGGTGTGCAAGATGTGGTTCTTTCACACATATACATATATCTATTCTTCTTTGGATCCTTTTCCCATGTAGGTTATGACACAATGTTCAGTAGTCTTCTCTTGGTATTGCATAGGTCTTTGGTGATTATATATTTCACTTGTGTTTGTATCTCTCTGTTAACCTCAATATGGTAATGTATCCAATCCTCACACCTTTCCATTTGGTCAACCATAAGTTTTTTTTAATGTATCTATGATAGTGTTTGTCTGTGGAAATATCTTTGTTTGTATCATTCTTTAGGTAACCCCTATATGTGATATGATAGTATATGTGTCTTTCGCTTTCTCACTTACTCCAAGTTGCGTGATTACTTCTAGACTCATCTATGGTGCTGCAAATGGCATTGTTTCATTTTTTCACTAGCTCATATTCCATCTGTACAGGTAGCAGTTCTTCTTTGTCCACCCATCTGCCGATGGGCTTTTTGGTTACTTCCATATCTTGGCTATTGTAATAGTATGCAATGCAGATTTGCGTGGCTGTGTCCTTCCAATTCTGTCTTCTTAGTTTATAGGTCCAGGAATAGGTCTGCTGGATCATATGGTAGCTCAGTGTTTACCTTTTAAAGGCACCTCTGTTCTGTTCTCCTTAGTGGCTCTTTCCAGGTTACGTCCCACTTAAAGTGGAGGGCATGTATTTCTTCCCAGCACCTTCAGGATTTATTCTTTGTAGTTTTTGCTGATGATTATTCTGAGTGGTGTGAGCTGATACCTCTTTGTGGTTGAATTTGCATGTGTCTCATAATGCGTTGAAATTGAGCTTTAAGACATGTCCTTTTTATTTTTCCAGCTGTGATTAGAGCTTATTTCTTCAAAGTGTTTTCTTAAAGTATGTGTCACCATTTGAAATATTTTGGCCATTATCTCCCTCAAGACATTTTGAGGGCAGGTTTCATTTACAGCCCTGCAGTACTTGTTCACATGAAGTGACCATTAGCTCAGGCTTTAAACCTGCTTTTGCAGGTAACGGCCAGAGAGCGGCAGCCTTTCTACGTTTCCCATGCTGGTACTAGGGAAACAGACCTACCGGCCAGTGGTGTTCTTCGGTTATAAATGAGAGTGCAATGTGCCCGGATAAACCCACAAATGTTGATGTCTCCTTTCTTTTGTTTGTTTTTAAATTTAATTTATATTTATTATTAGAGTAATATTCCATTGTGTACGTGGACCACTTCTTCTTGGTGCATTCCTCGGTTGATGGACATTTTCATTGCTTCCAAGTGCTGGCTATGGTAAATCTTGCTGGCGTACAGGTTTGCCAGCCTGTGACTTTTTGATTCTCATTTTCTCAGGTGATAGGCCAAGCAGTGGTTGTGATTGATTGACTGGTAGCTCAATGTTTCCCTTTTCAAAGCACCTACATTGTGTTTTCATTAGTGGCTCTTTACATGCCCCCCCTTAAAACCGAGGGTACGCATTTCTCCACACTCCCTTCACCGTTTATTTTTTGCAGCATGATTCCTAATGGCCATTCTGATTGCTGTGAGCTGATAGGTTTTTGTAATATGGGTATGCATGTCATTAAAATTTTTAAAATTCACCATATTCCTATTCCTTTTTCTTTTCTCTTAAAAGAAAAAACCGTGAGTACAATATAGCTCTTGAAATTGTCTTCTTAGGAAGGTTTCCCTCTTCTGAAGTTTTTGGTCGATTTTTGACCCCAGAAATTTTCTGGAAGGCAGGTGCCATTTACAGAAATGCAAGTTGGTGAAAATTTAGTCACCTTTTGCAGTGGGTTCAAAGCTGCTGTTGTGGGAAACGGCCACAAGGAGGTAGCATTTCTCCATTCCCCAATCTGGGTACTAGGGCAGCAGAGCCTTTCTGGAAGTCATTGTCCTAGGTTGTAAATTAGAATGGAATTTGCCAGGAGAAATCCCCATAAGTTTATGTCTCATTACTTCTTCTTGGTTTTAAAATTTTTTTAATCTGGGTAAAGTTTAGAATATTGTTTGTCCTAGGTGTACACAATCTGGTTCATTTACACATTATGTATGTCTATTAATGTACAGATCCTCTTCCCATGTAAAATATTACAGTGTTCTGTCGACCTCCCTTGCTATATGTTCGGTCTTTTTGATACATGTATATACTATGTATTTGTATATGTATAGTAACACTAATCTTCATTTCTCGATTTCCCCGCTCCTTTCCTTTTCGATGAGCATAGTTTGTTTTCTAAGCCTGTGAGTGTCTTTCTCTTTGGAAATATGTTCATCTGTGTCAGTTATTAGATAATGCCATAAGTGATAATATAGGTCTTTTGCTTTCCTACCTACTTCATGTTTTGTGATTATCTCCAGGCTCATCTATGGTGCCTCAAAGAGCAGTGCTTCAATGTTTTCCATAGCTAATATTCCATTGTGTACATGGACCACTTCTTCTTGGTGCATTCCTCTGTTGATGGACATTTTCGTTGCTTCCAAGTGTTGCCTATGGTAAATATTGCTGGAGTGCAGGTTTGCCAGCCTGTGATTTTTGATTTTCATTTTCTCAGGTGGTAGACCCAGCAGTGGGTATGATTGATTGACTGGTATGGTAGCTCAACGTTTACCTTTTCAAGGCACCTCAATTGTGCTTTCATTAGTGGCTCTTACCTCTTCCCCCTTAGAATCGAGGGTACGCATTTCTCCACAATCACGTCAGCATTTATTGTTTGCAGCATTTTTGTTGATGGCCATTCTGACTGGTGTGAGCTGATAGGTTTTTGTAATTTGGGTTTACATGTCTGTAAAAATTCCTACAATTCATCATTTCTCCACACCTTTTTCTTTTCTGTTAAAAGAAAAAAGAAAAAATGTTTGAGTATAATATACCTCTTCAATTTTTCTTTTTGGAAGGTTGCACTCTAGAATTTTTTGGTCGATTTTCGGCCTCAGGATTTTTTGGAGGGCAGGTGTCATTTACAGAACTGCAATTGGTGAATATTTAGTGACCTTTTGGAGTGGGTTTAAAGCTGCTGTTGTGGGAAACGGCCACAAGGATGCAGCATTTCTCCATTCCCAAATCTGGGTACTAGGGCAGCAGAACCATTCTGGAAGTCGTTTGTATAGGTTGTAAATTTGAATGGAACGTGCCAGGTAAACCCCCCATAAGTTTATGTCTCATTACTCCTAGTTTGTTGTTTTAATTTTTTTCAATTAGCCTAATGGTTAGAATGTTGCTTGCCCAAGGTGTACACACTCTGGTTCATCTACATAGTCTATATACCTATTTATGTAGAGATCCTCTTCCCGTGTAAATTATTACAGAGTGTTCCGTAAACCTTCCTTGCTATTTGGTCAGTCTTTTTGATATATGTATATAATATGTATTTGTATACATATGGTAATGCTAATCTTCATTTATCCATTCCCCTCACCTTTCCTTTTAGATAAGCATAGTTTTTTTAATAAGTCTGTGATTGACTTTCTCTGTGGAAATAGGTTCCTTTGTGTCAGTTTTTAGATAACGCCTATAAGTGATATCGTAGGATATAGGACTTTTGCTTTCCGACTTACCTCATGTTCTGTGATTATCTCCAAGATCATCTATGGTGCCTCAAAGAGCAGTGTTTCATTGTTTTCCATGGCTAGTATTCATTGTGTACATGGACCACTTCTTCTTTATCCTTTCATCTGTTGATGGACATTTTGGTTGCTTCACTGCCTTGTCTATTGTGAATCAGGCTGCAGTGCAGCTTTTGCAGCCCGGGTCTTCTTCATTCTGGTCTTCTCAGGTGAGAGGCCCATTGGTGCACCTGCTGGATTGAATGGTACCTCAATTTTTACTTTTAAACGCAGCTCCTTTCTGTTCTCATTATTAGCGTCTAACCCTTTTACATCTCACCAGCAGCTAGAGGGTACACAGTTCTCTAAAACCTCTTAGGCATTTATTGTTTGTAGTCTTTTTTCCAATGGTCAGTCGACTGGTGTGAGTTGAAAACTTTTTGTAGATTAGATTGCATGAGTCTAATACTTCCTGAGGCTGAGCTTTTATCCATTTTCCTTTCTTTAAAAAGAGAGTGAGTAAAACATACCTCTTCATACTATCTTCTTGCAAATTTTGCCTGTTTTGAAATTTTTATCCATTCCCTACCTCAGCACAATTTTGAGGGCAGGTGTCCTTTACAGCCCTGAGTCCTTGTGAATGGTAAGTGACCATTAGCTGTGGGTTAAAATCTGCTCTGGCGGGAATTGGCCACAAGGCGGCAGCATTTCTCCTTTACCAAATCTGGTTACTAGGGCAACAGACCTTACTGGAAGTGGTGTTCTAGGTTGTAAATTAGAATGGAATGTGCGAGGAAAAAGCTCTTTAAGTTTATGTCTCATTACTTCTTGTTGGTATTTTTAACTTAATTTTTATTATTTATCACAGCAAACTTGAATACAATGTTTTGTTTGCTCTAGGTGTGCAAGATGTGGTTCTTTCACACATATACATATATCTATTCTTCTTTGGATCCTTTTCCCATGTAGGTTATGACACAATGTTCAGTAGTCTTCTCTTGGTATTGCATAGGTCTTTGGTGATTATATATTTCACTTGTGTTTGTATCTCTCTGTTAACCTCAATATGGTAATGTATCCAATCCTCACACCTTTCCATTTGGTCAACCATAAGTTTTTTTTAATGTATCTATGATAGTGTTTGTCTGTGGAAATATCTTTGTTTGTATCATTCTTTAGGTAACCCCTATATGTGATATGATAGTATATGTGTCTTTCGCTTTCTCACTTACTCCAAGTTGCGTGATTACTTCTAGACTCATCTATGGTGCTGCAAATGGCATTGTTTCATTTTTTCACTAGCTCATATTCCATCTGTACAGGTAGCAGTTCTTCTTTGTCCACCCATCTGCCGATGGGCTTTTTGGTTACTTCCATATCTTGGCTATTGTAATAGTATGCAATGCAGATTTGCGTGGCTGTGTCCTTCCAATTCTGTCTTCTTAGTTTATAGGTCCAGGAATAGGTCTGCTGGATCATATGGTAGCTCAGTGTTTACCTTTTAAAGGCACCTCTGTTCTGTTCTCCTTAGTGGCTCTTTCCAGGTTACGTCCCACTTAAAGTGGAGGGCATGTATTTCTTCCCAGCACCTTCAGGATTTATTCTTTGTAGTTTTTGCTGATGATTATTCTGAGTGGTGTGAGCTGATACCTCTTTGTGGTTGAATTTGCATGTGTCTCATAATGCGTTGAAATTGAGCTTTAAGACATGTCCTTTTTATTTTTCCAGCTGTGATTAGAGCTTATTTCTTCAAAGTGTTTTCTTAAAGTATGTGTCACCATTTGAAATATTTTGGCCATTATCTCCCTCAAGACATTTTGAGGGCAGGTTTCATTTACAGCCCTGCAGTACTTGTTCACATGAAGTGACCATTAGCTCAGGCTTTAAACCTGCTTTTGCAGGTAACGGCCAGAGAGCGGCAGCCTTTCTACGTTTCCCATGCTGGTACTAGGGAAACAGACCTACCGGCCAGTGGTGTTCTTCGGTTATAAATGAGAGTGCAATGTGCCCGGATAAACCCACAAATGTTGATGTCTCCTTGCTTTTGTTTGTTTTTAAATTTAATTTATATTTATTATTACAGTAATATTCCATTGTGTACGTGGACCACTTCTTCTTGGTGCATTCCTCGGTTGATGGACATTTTCATTGCTTCCAAGTGCTGGCTATGGTAAATCTTGCTGGCGTACAGGTTTGCCAGCCTGTGACTTTTTGATTCTCATTTTCTCAGGTGGTAGGCCAAGCAGTGGTTGTGATTGATTGACTGGTAGCTCAATGTTTCCCTTTTCAAAGCACCTACATTGTGTTTTCATTAGTGGCTCTTTACATGCCCCCCCTTACAACCGAGGGTACGCATTTCTCCACACTCCCTTCACCGTTTATTTTTTGCAGCATTATTCCTAATGGCCATTCTGACTGCTGTGAGCTGATAGGTTTTTGTAACATGGGTATGCATGTCATTAAAATTTTTAAAATTCATCATATTCCTATACCTTTTTCTTTTCTCTTAAAAGAAAAAAACGTGAGTACAATATAGCTCTTGAAATTTTCTTCTTCGCTGGTTGCCCTCTTCTGAAGTTTTTGGTCGATTTTTGACCCCAGAAATTTTCTGGAAGGCAGGTGCCATTTACAGAAATGCAAGTTGGTGAAAATTTAGTCACCTTTTGCAGTGGGTTCAAAGCTGCTGTTGTGGGAAACGGCCACAAGGAGGTAGCATTTCTCCATTCCCCAATCTGGGTACTAGGGCAGCAGAGCCATTCTGGAAGTCATTGTCCTAGGTTGTAAATTAGAATGGAATTTGCCAGGAGAAATCCCCATAAGTTTATGTCTCATTATTTCTTCTTGGTTTTAAAATTTTTTTAATCTGGGTATAGTTTAGAATATTGTTTGTCCTAGGTGTACACAATCTGGTTCATTTATACATTATGTATGTCTATTAATGTACAGATCCTCTTCCCATATAAAATATTACAGTGTTCCGTCGACCTCCCTTGCTATATGTTCGGTCTTTTTGATACATGTATATACTATGTATTTGTACATGTATAGTAACTCTAATCTTCATTTCTCGATTTCCCCCCTCCTTTCCTTTTCGATGAGCATAGTTTGTTTTCTAAGCCTGTGAGTGTCTTTCTCTTTGGAAATATGTTCATCTGTGTCAGTTATTAGATAATGCCATTAGTGATAATATAGGTCTTTTGCTTTCCGACCTACTTCATGTTTTGTGATTATCTCCAGGCTCATCTATGGTGCCTCAAAGAGCAGTGCTTCAATGTTTTCCATAGCTAATATTCCATTGTGTACATGGACCACTTCTTCTTGGTGCATTCCTCTGTTGATGGACATTTTCGTTGCTTCCAAGTGTTGCCTATGGTAAATATTGTTGGAGTGCAGGTTTGCCATCCTGTGATTTTTGATTTTCATTTTCTCAGGTGGTAGACCCAGCAGTGGGTATGATTGATTGACTGGTATGGTAGCTCAACGTTTACCTTTTCAAGGCACCTCAATTGTGCTTTCATTAGTGGCTCTTACCACGTCCCCCTTAGAATCGAGGGTACGCATTTCTCCACAATCACGTCAGCATTTATTGTTTGCAGCATTTTTGTTGATGGCCATTCTGACTGGTGTGAGCTGATAGGTTTTTGTAATTTGGGTTTACATGTCTGTAAAAATTCCTACAATTCATCATTTCTCCACACCTTTTTCTTTTCTGTTAAAAGAAAAAAGAAAAAATGTGTGAGTATAATATACCTCTTCAATTTTTCTTTTTGGAAGGTTGCACTCTAGAATTTTTTGGTCGATTTTCGGCCTCAGGATTTTTTGGAGGGCAGGTGTCATTTACAGAACTGCAATTGGTGAATATTTAGTGACCTTTTGGAGTGGGTTTAAAGCTGCTGTTGTGGGAAACGGCCACAAGGATGCAGCATTTCTCCATTCCCAAATCTGGGTACTAGGGCAGCAGAACCATTCTGGAAGTCGTTTGTATAGGTTGTAAATTTGAATGGAACGTGCCAGGTAAACCCCCCATAAGTTTATGTCTCATTACTCCTAGTTTGTTGTTTTAATTTTTTTCAATTAGCCTAATGGTTAGAATGTTGCTTGCCCAAGGTGTACACACTCTGGTTCATCTACATAGTCTATATACCTATTTATGTAGAGATCCTCTTCCCGTGTAAATTATTACAGAGTGTTCCGTAAACCTTCCTTGCTATTTGGTCAGTCTTTTTGATATATGTATATAATATGTATTTGTATACATATGGTAACGCTAATCTTCATTTATCCATTCCCCTCACCTTTCCTTTTAGATAAGCATAGTTTTTTTAATAAGTCTGTGATTGACTTTCTCTGTGGAAATATGTTCATTTGTGTCAGTTTTTAGATAACGCCTATAAGTGATATCGTAGGATATAGGACTTTTGCTTTCCGACTTACCTCATGTTCTGTGATTATCTCCAAGATCATCTATGGTGCCTCAAAGAGCAGTGTTTCATTGTTTTCCATGGCTAGTATTCATTGTGTACATGGACCACTTCTTCTTTATCCTTTCATCTGTTGATGGACATTTTGGTTGCTTCACTGCCTTGTCTATTGTGAATCAGGCTGCAGTGCAGCTTTTGCAGCCCGGGTCTTCTTCATTCTGGTCTTCTCAGGTGAGAGGCCCATTGGTGCACCTGCTGGATTGAATGGTACCTCAATTTTTACTTTTAAACGCAGCTCCTTTCTGTTCTCATTATTAGCGTCTAACCCTTTTACATCTCACCAGCAGCTAGAGGGTACACAGTTCTCTAAAACCTCTTAGGCATTTATTGTTTGTAGTCTTTTTTCCAATGGTCAGTCGACTGGTGTGAGTTGAAAACTTTTTGTAGATTAGATTGCATGAGTCTAATACTTCCTGAGGCTGAGCTTTTATCCATTTTCCTTTCTTTAAAAAGAGAGTGAGTAAAACATACCTCTTCATACTATCTTCTTGCAAATTTTGCCTGTTTTGAAATTTTTATCCATTCCCTACCTCAGCACAATTTTGAGGGCAGGTGTCCTTTACAGCCCTGAGTCCTTGTGAATGGTAAGTGACCATTAGCTGTGGGTTTAAAGCTGCTCTGGCGGGAATTGGCCACAAGGCGGCAGCATTTCTCCTTTACCAAATCTGGTTACTAGGGCAACAGAGCCTTACTGGAAGTGGTGTTCTAGGTTGTAAATTAGAATGGAATGTGCGAGGAAAAAGCTCTTTAAGTTTATGTCTCATTACTTCTTGTTGGTATTTTTAACTTAATTTTTATTATTTATCACAGCAAACTTGAATACAATGTTTTGTTTGCTCTAGGTGTGCAAGATGTGGTTCTTTCACACATATACATATATCTATTCTTCTTCGGATCCTTTTCCCATGTAGGTTATGACACAATGTTGAGTAGTCTTCTCTTGGTATTGCATAGGTCTTTGGTGATTATATATTTCACTTGTGTTTGTATCTCTCTGTTAACCTCAATATGGTAATGTATCCAATCCTCACACCTTTCCATTTGGTCAACCATAAGTTTTTTTTTAATGTATCTATGATAGTGTTTGTCTGTGGAAATATCTTTGTTTGTATCATTCTTTAGGTAACCCCTATATGTGATATGATAGTATATGTGTCTTTCGCTTTCTCACTTACTCCAAGTTGCGTGATTACTTCTAGACTCATCTATGGTGCTGCAAATGGCATTGTTTCATTTTTTCACTAGCTCATATTCCATCTGTACAGGTAGCAGTTCTTCTTTTTCCACCCATCTGTCGATGGGCTTTTTGGTTACTTTCATATCTTGGCTATTGTAATAGTATGCAATGCAGATTTGCGTGGCTGTGTCCTTCCAATTCTGTCTTCTTAGTTTATAGGTCCAGGAATAGGTCTGCTGGATCATATGGTAGCTCAGTGTTTACCTTTTAAAGGCACCTCTGTTCTGTTCTCCTTAGTGGCTCTTTCCAGGTTACGTCCCACTTAAAGTGGATGGCATGTATTTCTTCCCAGCACCTTCAGGATTTATTCTTTGTAGTTTTTGCTGATGATTATTCTGAGTGATGTGAGCTGATACCTCTTTGTGGTTGAATTTGCATGTGTCTCATAATGGTTGAATTTGAGCTTTAAGACATGTCCTTTTTATTTTTCCAGCTGTGATTAGAGCTTATTTCTTCAAAGTGTTTTCTTAAAGTATGTGTCACCATTTGAAATATTTTGGCCATTATCTCCCTCAAGACATTTTGAGGGCAGGTTTCATTTACAGCCCTGCAGTACTTGTTCACATGAAGTGACCATTAGCTCAGGCTTTAAACCTGCTTTTGCAGGTAACGGCCAGAGAGCGGCAGCCTTTCTACGTTTCCCATGCTGGTACTAGGGAAACAGACCTACCGGCCAGTGGTGTTCTTCGGTTATAAATGAGAGTGCAATGTGCCCGGATAAACCCACAAATGTTGATGTCTCTTTGCTTTTGTTTGTTTTTAAATTTAATTTATATTTATTATTACAGTAATATTCCATTGTGTACGTGGACCACTTCTTCTTGGTGCATTCCTCGGTTGATGGACATTTTCATTGCTTCCAAGTGCTGGCTATGGTAAATCTTGCTGGCGTACAGGTTTGCCAGCCTGTGACTTTTTGATTCTCATTTTCTCAGGTGATAGGCCAAGCAGTGGTTGTGATTGATTGACTGGTAGCTCAATGTTTCCCTTTTCAAAGCACCTACATTGTGTTTTCATTAGTGGCTCTTTACATGCCCCCCCTTACAACCGAGGGTACGCATTTCTCCACACTTCCTTCACCGTTTATTTTTTGCAGCATTATTCCTAATGGCCATTCTGACTGCTGTGAGCTGATAGGTTTTTGTAATATGGGTATGCATGTCATTAAAATTTTTAAAATTCACCATATTCCTATTCCTTTTTCTTTTCTCTTAAAAGAAAAAACCGTGAGTACAATATAGCTCTTGAAATTGTCTTCTTAGGAAGGTTTCCCTCTTCTGAAGTTTTTGGTCTATTTTTGACCCCAGAAATTTTCTGGAAGGCAGGTGCCATTTACAGAAATGCAAGTTGGTGAAAATTTAGTCACCTTTTGCAGTGGGTTCAAAGCTGCTGTTGTGGGAAACGGCCACAAGGAGGTAGCATTTCTCCATTCCCCAATCTGGGTACTAGGGCAGCAGAGCCTTTCTGGAAGTCATTGTCCTAGGTTGTAAATTAGAATGGAATTTGCCAGGAGAAATCCCCATAAGTTTATTTCTCATTACTTCTTCTTGGTTTTAAAATTTTTTTAATCTGGGTAAAGTTTAGAATATTGTTTGTCCTAGGTGTACACAATCTGGTTCATTTACACATTATGTATGTCTATTAATGTACAGATCCTCTTCCCATGTAAAATATTACAGTGTTCTGTCGACCTCCCTTGCTATATGTTCGGTCTTTTTGATACATGTATATACTATGTATTTGTATATGTATAGTAACACTAATCTTCATTTCTCGATTTCCCCGCTCCTTTCCTTTTCGATGAGCATAGTTTGTTTTCTAAGCCTGTGAGTGTCTTTCTCTTTGGAAATATGTTCATCTGTGTCAGTTATTAGATAATGCCATAAGTGATAATATAGGTCTTTTGCTTTCCTACCTACTTCATGTTTTGTGATTATCTCCAGGCTCATCTATGGTGCCTCAAAGAGCAGTGCTTCAATGTTTTCCATAGCTAATATTCCATTGTGTACATGGACCACTTCTTCTTGGTGCATTCCTCTGTTGATGGACATTTTCGTTGCTTCCAAGTGTTGCCTATGGTAAATATTGCTGGAGTGCAGGTTTGCCAGCCTGTGATTTTTGATTTTCATTTTCTCAGGTGGTAGACCCAGCAGTGGGTATGATTGATTGACTGGTATGGTAGCTCAACGTTTACCTTTTCAAGGCACCTCAATTGTGCTTTCATTAGTGGCTCTTACCTCTTCCCCCTTAGAATCGAGGGTACGCATTTCTCCACAATCACGTCAGCATTTATTGTTTGCAGCATTTTTGTTGATGGCCATTCTGACTGGTGTGAGCTGATAGGTTTTTGTAATTTGGGTTTACATGTCTGTAAAAATTCCTACAATTCATCATTTCTCCACACCTTTTTCTTTTCTGTTAAAAGAAAAAAGAAAAAATGTGTGAGTATAATATACCTCTTCAATTTTTCTTTTTGGAAGGTTGCACTCTAGAATTTTTTGGTCGATTTTCAGCCTCAGGATTTTTTGGAGGGCAGGTGTCATTTACAGAACTGCAATTGGTGAATATTTAGTGACCTTTTGGAGTGGGTTTAAAGCTGCTGTTGTGGGAAACGGCCACAAGGATGCAGCATTTCTCCATTCCCAAATCTGGGTACTAGGGCAGCAGAACCATTCTGGAAGTCGTTTGTATAGGTTGTAAATTTGAATGGAACGTGCCAGGTAAACCCCCCATAAGTTTATGTCTCATTACTCCTAGTTTGTTGTTTTAATTTTTTTCAATTAGCCTAATGGTTAGAATGTTGCTTGCCCAAGGTGTACACACTCTGGTTCATCTACATAGTCTATATACCTATTTATGTAGAGATCCTCTTCCCGTGTAAATTATTACAGAGTGTTCCGTAAACCTTCCTTGCTATTTGGTCAGTCTTTTTGATATATGTATATAATATGTATTTGTATACATATGGTAATGCTAATCTTCATTTATCCATTCCCCTCACCTTTCCTTTTAGATAAGCATAGTTTTTTTAATAAGTCTGTGATTGACTTTCTCTGTGGAAATAGGTTCCTTTGTGTCAGTTTTTAGATAACGCCTATAAGTGATATCGTAGGATATAGGACTTTTGCTTTCCGACTTACCTCATGTTCTGTGATTATCTCCAAGATCATCTATGGTGCCTCAAAGAGCAGTGTTTCATTGTTTTCCATGGCTAGTATTCATTGTGTACATGGACCACTTCTTCTTTATCCTTTCATCTGTTGATGGACATTTTGGTTGCTTCACTGCCTTGTCTATTGTGAATCAGGCTGCAGTGCAGCTTTTGCAGCCCGGGTCTTCTTCATTCTGGTCTTCTCAGGTGAGAGGCCCATTGGTGCACCTGCTGGATTGAATGGTACCTCAATTTTTACTTTTAAACGCAGCTCCTTTCTGTTCTCATTATTAGCGTCTAACCCTTTTACATCTCACCAGCAGCTAGAGGGTACACAGTTCTCTAAAACCTCTTAGGCATTTATTGTTTGTAGTCTTTTTTCCAATGGTCAGTCGACTGGTGTGAGTTGAAAACTTTTTGTAGATTAGATTGCATGAGTCTAATACTTCCTGAGGCTGAGCTTTTATCCATTTTCCTTTCTTTAAAAAGAGAGTGAGTAAAACATACCTCTTCATACTATCTTCTTGCAAATTTTGCCTGTTTTGAAATTTTTATCCATTCCCTACCTCAGCACAATTTTGAGGGCAGGTGTCCTTTACAGCCCTGAGTCCTTGTGAATGGTAAGTGACCATTAGCTGTGGGTTAAAATCTGCTCTGGCGGGAATTGGCCACAAGGCGGCAGCATTTCTCCTTTACCAAATCTGGTTACTAGGGCAACAGAGCCTTACTGGAAGTGGTGTTCTAGGTTGTAAATTAGAATGGAATGTGCGAGGAAAAAGCTCTTTAAGTTTATGTCTCATTACTTCTTGTTGGTATTTTTAACTTAATTTTTATTATTTATCACAGCAAACTTGAATACAATGTTTTGTTTGCTCTAGGTGTGCAAGATGTGGTTCTTTCACACATATACATATATCTATTCTTCTTTGGATCCTTTTCCCATGTAGGTTATGACACAATGTTCAGTAGTCTTCTCTTGGTATTGCATAGGTCTTTGGTGATTATATATTTCACTTGTGTTTGTATCTCTCTGTTAACCTCAATATGGTAATGTATCCAATCCTCACACCTTTCCATTTGGTCAACCATAAGTTTTTTTTAATGTATCTATGATAGTGTTTGTCTGTGGAAATATCTTTGTTTGTATCATTCTTTAGGTAACCCCTATATGTGATATGATAGTATATGTGTCTTTCGCTTTCTCACTTACTCCAAGTTGCGTGATTACTTCTAGACTCATCTATGGTGCTGCAAATGGCATTGTTTCATTTTTTCACTAGCTCATATTCCATCTGTACAGGTAGCAGTTCTTCTTTGTCCACCCATCTGCCGATGGGCTTTTTGGTTACTTCCATATCTTGGCTATTGTAATAGTATGCAATGCAGATTTGCGTGGCTGTGTCCTTCCAATTCTGTCTTCTTAGTTTATAGGTCCAGGAATAGGTCTGCTGGATCATATGGTAGCTCAGTGTTTACCTTTTAAAGGCACCTCTGTTCTGTTCTCCTTAGTGGCTCTTTCCAGGTTACGTCCCACTTAAAGTGGAGGGCATGTATTTCTTCCCAGCACCTTCAGGATTTATTCTTTGTAGTTTTTGCTGATGATTATTCTGAGTGGTGTGAGCTGATACCTCTTTGTGGTTGAATTTGCATGTGTCTCATAATGCGTTGAAATTGAGCTTTAAGACATGTCCTTTTTATTTTTCCAGCTGTGATTAGAGCTTATTTCTTCAAAGTGTTTTCTTAAAGTATGTGTCACCATTTGAAATATTTTGGCCATTATCTCCCTCAAGACATTTTGAGGGCAGGTTTCATTTACAGCCCTGCAGTACTTGTTCACATGAAGTGACCATTAGCTCAGGCTTTAAACCTGCTTTTGCAGGTAACGGCCAGAGAGCGGCAGCCTTTCTACGTTTCCCATGCTGGTACTAGGGAAACAGACCTACCGGCCAGTGGTGTTCTTCGGTTATAAATGAGAGTGCAATGTGCCCGGATAAATCCACAAATGTTGATGTCTCCTTGCTTTTGTTTGTTTTTAAATTTAATTTATATTTATTATTAGAGTAATATTCCATTGTGTACGTGGACCACTTCTTCTTGGTGCATTCCTCGGTTGATGGACATTTTCATTGCTTCCAAGTGCTGGCTATGGTAAATCTTGCTGGCGTACAGGTTTGCCAGCCTGTGACTTTTTGATTCTCATTTTCTCAGGTGATAGGCCAAGCAGTGGTTGTGATTGATTGACTGGTAGCTCAATGTTTCCCTTTTCAAAGCACCTACATTGTGTTTTCATTAGTGGCTCTTTACATGCCCCCCCTTACAACCGAGGGTACGCATTTCTCCACACTCCCTTCACCGTTTATTTTTTGCAGCATTATTCCTAATGGCCATTCTGATTGCTGTGAGCTGATAGGTTTTTGTAATATGGGTATGCATGTCATTAAAATTTTTAAAATTCACCATATTCCTATTCCTTTTTCTTTTCTCTTAAAAGAAAAAACCGTGAGTACAATATAGCTCTTGAAATTGTCTTCTTAGGAAGGTTTCCCTCTTCTGAAGTTTTTGGTCGATTTTTGACCCCAGAAATTTTCTGGAAGGCAGGTGCCATTTACAGAAATGCAAGTTGGTGAAAATTTAGTCACCTTTTGCAGTGGGTTCAAAGCTGCTGTTGTGGGAAACGGCCACAAGGAGGTAGCATTTCTCCATTCCCCAATCTGGGTACTAGGGCAGCAGAGCCTTTCTGGAAGTCATTGTCCTAGGTTGTAAATTAGAATGGAATTTGCCAGGAGAAATCCCCATAAGTTTATGTCTCATTACTTCTTCTTGGTTTTAAAATTTTTTTAATCTGGGTAAAGTTTAGAATATTGTTTGTCCTAGGTGTACACAATCTGGTTCATTTACACATTATGTATGTCTATTAATGTACAGATCCTCTTCCCATGTAAAATATTACAGTGTTCTGTCGACCTCCCTTGCTATATGTTCGGTCTTTTTGATACATGTATATACTATGTATTTGTATATGTATAGTAACACTAATCTTCATTTCTCGATTTCCCCGCTCCTTTCCTTTTCGATGAGCATAGTTTGTTTTCTAAGCCTGTGAGTGTCTTTCTCTTTGGAAATATGTTCATCTGTGTCAGTTATTAGATAATGCCATAAGTGATAATATAGGTCTTTTGCTTTCCTACCTACTTCATGTTTTGTGATTATCTCCAGGCTCATCTATGGTGCCTCAAAGAGCAGTGCTTCAATGTTTTCCATAGCTAATATTCCATTGTGTACATGGACCACTTCTTCTTGGTGCATTCCTCTGTTGATGGACATTTTCGTTGCTTCCAAGTGTTGCCTATGGTAAATATTGCTGGAGTGCAGGTTTGCCAGCCTGTGATTTTTGATTTTCATTTTCTCAGGTGGTAGACCCAGCAGTGGGTATGATTGATTGACTGGTATGGTAGCTCAACGTTTACCTTTTCAAGGCACCTCAATTGTGCTTTCATTAGTGGCTCTTACCTCTTCCCCCTTAGAATCGAGGGTACGCATTTCTCCACAATCACGTCAGCATTTATTGTTTGCAGCATTTTTGTTGATGGCCATTCTGACTGGTGTGAGCTGATAGGTTTTTGTAATTTGGGTTTACATGTCTGTAAAAATTCCTACAATTCATCATTTCTCCACACCTTTTTCTTTTCTGTTAAAAGAAAAAAGAAAAAATGTTTGAGTATAATATACCTCTTCAATTTTTCTTTTTGGAAGGTTGCACTCTAGAATTTTTTGGTCGATTTTCGGCCTCAGGATTTTTTGGAGGGCAGGTGTCATTTACAGAACTGCAATTGGTGAATATTTAGTGACCTTTTGGAGTGGGTTTAAAGCTGCTGTTGTGGGAAACGGCCACAAGGATGCAGCATTTCTCCATTCCCAAATCTGGGTACTAGGGCAGCAGAACCATTCTGGAAGTCGTTTGTATAGGTTGTAAATTTGAATGGAACGTGCCAGGTAAACCCCCCATAAGTTTATGTCTCATTACTCCTAGTTTGTTGTTTTAATTTTTTTCAATTAGCCTAATGGTTAGAATGTTGCTTGCCCAAGGTGTACACACTCTGGTTCATCTACATAGTCTATATACCTATTTATGTAGAGATCCTCTTCCCGTGTAAATTATTACAGAGTGTTCCGTAAACCTTCCTTGCTATTTGGTCAGTCTTTTTGATATATGTATATAATATGTATTTGTATACATATGGTAATGCTAATCTTCATTTATCCATTCCCCTCACCTTTCCTTTTAGATAAGCATAGTTTTTTTAATAAGTCTGTGATTGACTTTCTCTGTGGAAATAGGTTCCTTTGTGTCAGTTTTTAGATAACGCCTATAAGTGATATCGTAGGATATAGGACTTTTGCTTTCCGACTTACCTCATGTTCTGTGATTATCTCCAAGATCATCTATGGTGCCTCAAAGAGCAGTGTTTCATTGTTTTCCATGGCTAGTATTCATTGTGTACATGGACCACTTCTTCTTTATCCTTTCATCTGTTGATGGACATTTTGGTTGCTTCACTGCCTTGTCTATTGTGAATCAGGCTGCAGTGCAGCTTTTGCAGCCCGGGTCTTCTTCATTCTGGTCTTCTCAGGTGAGAGGCCCATTGGTGCACCTGCTGGATTGAATGGTACCTCAATTTTTACTTTTAAACGCAGCTCCTTTCTGTTCTCATTATTAGCGTCTAACCCTTTTACATCTCACCAGCAGCTAGAGGGTACACAGTTCTCTAAAACCTCTTAGGCATTTATTGTTTGTAGTCTTTTTTCCAATGGTCAGTCGACTGGTGTGAGTTGAAAACTTTTTGTAGATTAGATTGCATGAGTCTAATACTTCCTGAGGCTGAGCTTTTATCCATTTTCCTTTCTTTAAAAAGAGAGTGAGTAAAACATACCTCTTCATACTATCTTCTTGCAAATTTTGCCTGTTTTGAAATTTTTATCCATTCCCTACCTCAGCACAATTTTGAGGGCAGGTGTCCTTTACAGCCCTGAGTCCTTGTGAATGGTAAGTGACCATTAGCTGTGGGTTAAAATCTGCTCTGGCGGGAATTGGCCACAAGGCGGCAGCATTTCTCCTTTACCAAATCTGGTTACTAGGGCAACAGACCTTACTGGAAGTGGTGTTCTAGGTTGTAAATTAGAATGGAATGTGCGAGGAAAAAGCTCTTTAAGTTTATGTCTCATTACTTCTTGTTGGTATTTTTAACTTAATTTTTATTATTTATCACAGCAAACTTGAATACAATGTTTTGTTTGCTCTAGGTGTGCAAGATGTGGTTCTTTCACACATATACATATATCTATTCTTCTTTGGATCCTTTTCCCATGTAGGTTATGACACAATGTTCAGTAGTCTTCTCTTGGTATTGCATAGGTCTTTGGTGATTATATATTTCACTTGTGTTTGTATCTCTCTGTTAACCTCAATATGGTAATGTATCCAATCCTCACACCTTTCCATTTGGTCAACCATAAGTTTTTTTTAATGTATCTATGATAGTGTTTGTCTGTGGAAATATCTTTGTTTGTATCATTCTTTAGGTAACCCCTATATGTGATATGATAGTATATGTGTCTTTCGCTTTCTCACTTACTCCAAGTTGCGTGATTACTTCTAGACTCATCTATGGTGCTGCAAATGGCATTGTTTCATTTTTTCACTAGCTCATATTCCATCTGTACAGGTAGCAGTTCTTCTTTGTCCACCCATCTGCCGATGGGCTTTTTGGTTACTTCCATATCTTGGCTATTGTAATAGTATGCAATGCAGATTTGCGTGGCTGTGTCCTTCCAATTCTGTCTTCTTAGTTTATAGGTCCAGGAATAGGTCTGCTGGATCATATGGTAGCTCAGTGTTTACCTTTTAAAGGCACCTCTGTTCTGTTCTCCTTAGTGGCTCTTTCCAGGTTACGTCCCACTTAAAGTGGAGGGCATGTATTTCTTCCCAGCACCTTCAGGATTTATTCTTTGTAGTTTTTGCTGATGATTATTCTGAGTGGTGTGAGCTGATACCTCTTTGTGGTTGAATTTGCATGTGTCTCATAATGCGTTGAAATTGAGCTTTAAGACATGTCCTTTTTATTTTTCCAGCTGTGATTAGAGCTTATTTCTTCAAAGTGTTTTCTTAAAGTATGTGTCACCATTTGAAATATTTTGGCCATTATCTCCCTCAAGACATTTTGAGGGCAGGTTTCATTTACAGCCCTGCAGTACTTGTTCACATGAAGTGACCATTAGCTCAGGCTTTAAACCTGCTTTTGCAGGTAACGGCCAGAGAGCGGCAGCCTTTCTACGTTTCCCATGCTGGTACTAGGGAAACAGACCTACCGGCCAGTGGTGTTCTTCGGTTATAAATGAGAGTGCAATGTGCCCGGATAAACCCACAAATGTTGATGTCTCCTTGCTTTTGTTTGTTTTTAAATTTAATTTATATTTATTATTACAGTAATATTCCATTGTGTACGTGGACCACTTCTTCTTGGTGCATTCCTCGGTTGATGGACATTTTCATTGCTTCCAAGTGCTGGCTATGGTAAATCTTGCTGGCGTACAGGTTTGCCAGCCTGTGACTTTTTGATTCTCATTTTCTCAGGTGGTAGGCCAAGCAGTGGTTGTGATTGATTGACTGGTAGCTCAATGTTTCCCTTTTCAAAGCACCTACATTGTGTTTTCATTAGTGGCTCTTTACATGCCCCCCCTTACAACCGAGGGTACGCATTTCTCCACACTCCCTTCACCGTTTATTTTTTGCAGCATTATTCCTAATGGCCATTCTGACTGCTGTGAGCTGATAGGTTTTTGTAACATGGGTATGCATGTCATTAAAATTTTTAAAATTCATCATATTCCTATACCTTTTTCTTTTCTCTTAAAAGAAAAAAACGTGAGTACAATATAGCTCTTGAAATTTTCTTCTTCGCTGGTTGCCCTCTTCTGAAGTTTTTGGTCGATTTTTGACCCCAGAAATTTTCTGGAAGGCAGGTGCCATTTACAGAAATGCAAGTTGGTGAAAATTTAGTCACCTTTTGCAGTGGGTTCAAAGCTGCTGTTGTGGGAAACGGCCACAAGGAGGTAGCATTTCTCCATTCCCCAATCTGGGTACTAGGGCAGCAGAGCCATTCTGGAAGTCATTGTCCTAGGTTGTAAATTAGAATGGAATTTGCCAGGAGAAATCCCCATAAGTTTATGTCTCATTATTTCTTCTTGGTTTTAAAATTTTTTTAATCTGGGTATAGTTTAGAATATTGTTTGTCCTAGGTGTACACAATCTGGTTCATTTATACATTATGTATGTCTATTAATGTACAGATCCTCTTCCCATATAAAATATTACAGTGTTCCGTCGACCTCCCTTGCTATATGTTCGGTCTTTTTGATACATGTATATACTATGTATTTGTACATGTATAGTAACTCTAATCTTCATTTCTCGATTTCCCCCCTCCTTTCCTTTTCGATGAGCATAGTTTGTTTTCTAAGCCTGTGAGTGTCTTTCTCTTTGGAAATATGTTCATCTGTGTCAGTTATTAGATAATGCCATTAGTGATAATATAGGTCTTTTGCTTTCCGACCTACTTCATGTTTTGTGATTATCTCCAGGCTCATCTATGGTGCCTCAAAGAGCAGTGCTTCAATGTTTTCCATAGCTAATATTCCATTGTGTACATGGACCACTTCTTCTTGGTGCATTCCTCTGTTGATGGACATTTTCGTTGCTTCCAAGTGTTGCCTATGGTAAATATTGTTGGAGTGCAGGTTTGCCAGCCTGTGATTTTTGATTTTCATTTTCTCAGGTGGTAGACCCAGCAGTGGGTATGATTGATTGACTGGTATGGTAGCTCAACGTTTACCTTTTCAAGGCACCTCAATTGTGCTTTCATTAGTGGCTCTTACCACGTCCCCCTTAGAATCGAGGGTACGCATTTCTCCACAATCACGTCAGCATTTATTGTTTGCAGCATTTTTGTTGATGGCCATTCTGACTGGTGTGAGCTGATAGGTTTTTGTAATTTGGGTTTACATGTCTGTAAAAATTCCTACAATTCATCATTTCTCCACACCTTTTTCTTTTCTGTTAAAAGAAAAAAGCAAAAATGTGTGAGTATAATATACCTCTTCAAATTTTCTTTTTGGAAGGTTGCACTCTAGAATTTTTTGGTCGATTTTCGGCCTCAGGATTTTTTGGAGGGCAGGTGTCATTTACAGAACTGCAATTGGTGAATATTTAGTGACCTTTTGGAGTGGGTTTAAAGCTGCTGTTGTGGGAAACGGCCACAAGGATGCAGCATTTCTCCATTCCCAAATCTGGGTACTAGGGCAGCAGAACCATTCTGGAAGTCGTTTGTATAGGTTGTAAATTTGAATGGAACGTGCCAGGAAAACCCCCCATAAGTTTATGTCTCATTACTCCTAGTTTGTTGTTTTAATTTTTTTCAATTAGCCTAATGGTTAGAATGTTGCTTGCCCAAGGTGTACACACTCTGGTTCATCTACATAGTCTATATACCTATTTATGTAGAGATCCTCTTCCCGTGTAAATTATTACAGAGTGTTCCGTAAACCTTCCTTGCTATTTGGTCAGTCTTTTTGATATATGTATATAATATGTATTTGTATACATATGGTAACGCTAATCTTCATTTATCCATTCCCCTCACCTTTCCTTTTAGATAAGCATAGTTTTTTTAATAAGTCTGTGATTGACTTTCTCTGTGGAAATATGTTCATTTGTGTCAGTTTTTAGATAACGCCTATAAGTGATATCGTAGGATATAGGACTTTTGCTTTCCGACTTACCTCATGTTCTGTGATTATCTCCAAGATCATCTATGGTGCCTCAAAGAGCAGTGTTTCATTGTTTTCCATGGCTAGTATTCATTGTGTACATGGACCACTTCTTCTTTATCCTTTCATCTGTTGATGGACATTTTGGTTGCTTCACTGCCTTGTCTATTGTGAATCAGGCTGCAGTGCAGCTTTTGCAGCCCGGGTCTTCTTCATTCTGGTCTTCTCAGGTGAGAGGCCCATTGGTGCACCTGCTGGATTGAATGGTACCTCAATTTTTACTTTTAAACGCAGCTCCTTTCTGTTCTCATTATTAGCGTCTAACCCTTTTACATCTCACCAGCAGCTAGAGGGTACACAGTTCTCTAAAACCTCTTAGGCATTTATTGTTTGTAGTCTTTTTTCCAATGGTCAGTCGACTGGTGTGAGTTGAAAACTTTTTGTAGATTAGATTGCATGAGTCTAATACTTCCTGAGGCTGAGCTTTTATCCATTTTCCTTTCTTTAAAAAGAGAGTGAGTAAAACATACCTCTTCATACTATCTTCTTGCAAATTTTGCCTGTTTTGAAATTTTTATCCATTCCCTACCTCAGCACAATTTTGAGGGCAGGTGTCCTTTACAGCCCTGAGTCCTTGTGAATGGTAAGTGACCATTAGCTGTGGGTTAAAAGCTGCTCTGGCGGGAATTGGCCACAAGGCGGCAGCATTTCTCCTTTACCAAATCTGGTTACTAGGGCAACAGAGCCTTACTGGAATTGGTGTTCTAGGTTGTAAATTAGAATGGAATGTGCGAGGAAAAAGCTCTTTAAGTTTATGTCTCATTACTTCTTGTTGGTATTTTTAACTTAATTTTTATTATTTATCACAGCAAACTTGAATACAATGTTTTGTTTGCTCTAGGTGTGCAAGATGTGGTTCTTTCACACATATACATATATCTATTCTTCTTTGGATCCTTTTCCCATGTAGGTTATGACACAATGTTGAGTAGTCTTCTCTTGGTATTGCATAGGTCTTTGGTGATTATATATTTCACTTGTGTTTGTATCTCTCTGTTAACCTCAATATGGTAATGTATCCAATCCTCACACCTTTCCATTTGGTCAACCATAAGTTTTTTTTAATGTATCTATGATAGTGTTTGTCTGTGGAAATATCTTTGTTTGTATCATTCTTTAGGTAACCCCTATATGTGATATGATAGTATATGTGTCTTTCGCTTTCTCACTTACTCCAAGTTGCGTGATTACTTCTAGACTCATCTATGGTGCTGCAAATGGCATTGTTTCATTTTTTCACTAGCTCATATTCCATCTGTACAGGTAGCAGTTCTTCTTTGTCCACCCATCTGCCGATGGGCTTTTTGGTTACTTCCATATCTTGGCTATTGTAATAGTATGCAATGCAGATTTGCGTGGCTGTGTCCTTCCAATTCTGTCTTCTTAGTTTATAGGTCCAGGAATAGGTCTGCTGGATCATATGGTAGCTCAGTGTTTACCTTTTAAAGGCACCTCTGTTCTGTTCTCCTTAGTGGCTCTTTCCAGGTTACGTCCCACTTAAAGTGGAGGGCATGTATTTCTTCCCAGCACCTTCAGGATTTATTCTTTGTAGTTTTTGCTGATGATTATTCTGAGTGGTGTGAGCTGATACCTCTTTGTGGTTGAATTTGCATGTGTCTCATAATGCGTTGAAATTGAGCTTTAAGACATGTCCTTTTTATTTTTCCAGCTGTGATTAGAGCTTATTTCTTCAAAGTGTTTTCTTAAAGTATGTGTCACCATTTGAAATATTTTGGCCATTATCTCCCTCAAGACATTTTGAGGGCAGGTTTCATTTACAGCCCTGCAGTACTTGTTCACATGAAGTGACCATTAGCTCAGGCTTTAAACCTGCTTTTGCAGGTAACGGCCAGAGAGCGGCAGCCTTTCTACGTTTCCCATGCTGGTACTAGGGAAACAGACCTACCGGCCAGTGGTGTTCTTCGGTTATAAATGAGAGTGCAATGTGCCCGGATAAACCCACAAATGTTGATGTCTCCTTGCTTTTGTTTGTTTTTAAATTTAATTTATATTTATTATTACAGTAATATTCCATTGTGTACGTGGACCACTTCTTCTTGGTGCATTCCTCGGTTGATGGACATTTTCATTGCTTCCAAGTGCTGGCTATGGTAAATCTTGCTGGCGTACAGGTTTGCCAGCCTGTGACTTTTTGATTCTCATTTTCTCAGGTGGTAGGCCAAGCAGTGGTTGTGATTGATTGACTGGTAGCTCAATGTTTCCCTTTTCAAAGCACCTACATTGTGTTTTCATTAGTGGCTCTTTACATGCCCCCCCTTACAACCGAGGGTACGCATTTCTCCACACTCCCTTCACCGTTTATTTTTTGCAGCATTATTCCTAATGGCCATTCTGACTGCTGTGAGCTGATAGGTTTTTGTAACATGGGTATGCATGTCATTAAAATTTTTAAAATTCATCATATTCCTATACCTTTTTCTTTTCTCTTAAAAGAAAAAAACGTGAGTACAATATAGCTCTTGAAATTTTCTTCTTCGCTGGTTGCCCTCTTCTGAAGTTTTTGGTCGATTTTTGACCCCAGAAATTTTCTGGAAGGCAGGTGCCATTTACAGAAATGCAAGTTGGTGAAAATTTAGTCACCTTTTGCAGTGGGTTCAAAGCTGCTGTTGTGGGAAACGGCCACAAGGAGGTAGCATTTCTCCATTCCCCAATCTGGGTACTAGGGCAGCAGAGCCATTCTGGAAGTCATTGTCCTAGGTTGTAAATTAGAATGGAATTTGCCAGGAGAAATCCCCATAAGTTTATGTCTCATTATTTCTTCTTGGTTTTAAAATTTTTTTAATCTGGGTATAGTTTAGAATATTGTTTGTCCTAGGTGTACACAATCTGGTTCATTTATACATTATGTATGTCTATTAATGTACAGATCCTCTTCCCATATAAAATATTACAGTGTTCCGTCGACCTCCCTTGCTATATGTTCGGTCTTTTTGATACATGTATATACTATGTATTTGTACATGTATAGTAACTCTAATCTTCATTTCTCGATTTCCCCCCTCCTTTCCTTTTCGATGAGCATAGTTTGTTTTCTAAGCCTGTGAGTGTCTTTCTCTTTGGAAATATGTTCATCTGTGTCAGTTATTAGATAATGCCATTAGTGATAATATAGGTCTTTTGCTTTCCGACCTACTTCATGTTTTGTGATTATCTCCAGGCTCATCTATGGTGCCTCAAAGAGCAGTGCTTCAATGTTTTCCATAGCTAATATTCCATTGTGTACATGGACCACTTCTTCTTGGTGCATTCCTCTGTTGATGGACATTTTCGTTGCTTCCAAGTGTTGCCTATGGTAAATATTGTTGGAGTGCAGGTTTGCCATCCTGTGATTTTTGATTTTCATTTTCTCAGGTGGTAGACCCAGCAGTGGGTATGATTGATTGACTGGTATGGTAGCTCAACGTTTACCTTTTCAAGGCACCTCAATTGTGCTTTCATTAGTGGCTCTTACCACGTCCCCCTTAGAATCGAGGGTACGCATTTCTCCACAATCACGTCAGCATTTATTGTTTGCAGCATTTTTGTTGATGGCCATTCTGACTGGTGTGAGCTGATAGGTTTTTGTAATTTGGGTTTACATGTCTGTAAAAATTCCTACAATTCATCATTTCTCCACACCTTTTTCTTTTCTGTTAAAAGAAAAAAGAAAAAATGTGTGAGTATAATATACCTCTTCAATTTTTCTTTTTGGAAGGTTGCACTCTAGAATTTTTTGGTCGATTTTCGGCCTCAGGATTTTTTGGAGGGCAGGTGTCATTTACAGAACTGCAATTGGTGAATATTTAGTGACCTTTTGGAGTGGGTTTAAAGCTGCTGTTGTGGGAAACGGCCACAAGGATGCAGCATTTCTCCATTCCCAAATCTGGGTACTAGGGCAGCAGAACCATTCTGGAAGTCGTTTGTATAGGTTGTAAATTTGAATGGAACGTGCCAGGTAAACCCCCCATAAGTTTATGTCTCATTACTCCTAGTTTGTTGTTTTAATTTTTTTCAATTAGCCTAATGGTTAGAATGTTGCTTGCCCAAGGTGTACACACTCTGGTTCATCTACATAGTCTATATACCTATTTATGTAGAGATCCTCTTCCCGTGTAAATTATTACAGAGTGTTCCGTAAACCTTCCTTGCTATTTGGTCAGTCTTTTTGATATATGTATATAATATGTATTTGTATACATATGGTAACGCTAATCTTCATTTATCCATTCCCCTCACCTTTCCTTTTAGATAAGCATAGTTTTTTTAATAAGTCTGTGATTGACTTTCTCTGTGGAAATATGTTCATTTGTGTCAGTTTTTAGATAACGCCTATAAGTGATATCGTAGGATATAGGACTTTTGCTTTCCGACTTACCTCATGTTCTGTGATTATCTCCAAGATCATCTATGGTGCCTCAAAGAGCAGTGTTTCATTGTTTTCCATGGCTAGTATTCATTGTGTACATGGACCACTTCTTCTTTATCCTTTCATCTGTTGATGGACATTTTGGTTGCTTCACTGCCTTGTCTATTGTGAATCAGGCTGCAGTGCAGCTTTTGCAGCCCGGGTCTTCTTCATTCTGGTCTTCTCAGGTGAGAGGCCCATTGGTGCACCTGCTGGATTGAATGGTACCTCAATTTTTACTTTTAAACGCAGCTCCTTTCTGTTCTCATTATTAGCGTCTAACCCTTTTACATCTCACCAGCAGCTAGAGGGTACACAGTTCTCTAAAACCTCTTAGGCATTTATTGTTTGTAGTCTTTTTTCCAATGGTCAGTCGACTGGTGTGAGTTGAAAACTTTTTGTAGATTAGATTGCATGAGTCTAATACTTCCTGAGGCTGAGCTTTTATCCATTTTCCTTTCTTTAAAAAGAGAGTGAGTAAAATATACCTCTTCATACTATCTTCTTGCAAATTTTGCCTGTTTTGAAATTTTTATCCATTCCCTACCTCAGCACAATTTTGAGGGCAGGTGTCCTTTACAGCCCTGAGTCCTTGTGAATGGTAAGTGACCATTAGCTGTGGGTTAAAAGCTGCTCTGGCGGGAATTGGCCACAAGGCGGCAGCATTTCTCCTTTACCAAATCTGGTTACTAGGGCAACAGAGCCTTACTGGAAGTGGTGTTCTAGGTTGTAAATTAGAATGGAATGTGCGAGGAAAAAGCTCTTTAAGTTTATGTCTCATTACTTCTTGTTGGTATTTTTAACTTAATTTTTATTATTTATCACAGCAAACTTGAATACAATGTTTTGTTTGCTCTAGGTGTGCAAGATGTGGTTCTTTCACACATATACATATATCTATTCTTCTTTGGATCCTTTTCCCATGTAGGTTATGACACAATGTTCAGTAGTCTTCTCTTGGTATTGCATAGGTCTTTGGTGATTATATATTTCACTTGTGTTTGTATCTCTCTGTTAACCTCAATATGGTAATGTATCCAATCCTCACACCTTTCCATTTGGTCAACCATAAGTTTTTTTTAATGTATCTATGATAGTGTTTGTCTGTGGAAATATCTTTGTTTGTATCATTCTTTAGGTAACCCCTATATGTGATATGATAGTATATGTGTCTTTCGCTTTCTCACTTACTCCAAGTTGCGTGATTACTTCTAGACTCATCTATGGTGCTGCAAATGGCATTGTTTCATTTTTTCACTAGCTCATATTCCATCTGTACAGGTAGCAGTTCTTCTTTGTCCACCCATCTGCCGATGGGCTTTTTGGTTACTTCCATATCTTGGCTATTGTAATAGTATGCAATGCAGATTTGCGTGGCTGTGTCCTTCCAATTCTGTCTTCTTAGTTTATAGGTCCAGGAATAGGTCTGCTGGATCATATGGTAGCTCAGTGTTTACCTTTTAAAGGCACCTCTGTTCTGTTCTCCTTAGTGGCTCTTTCCAGGTTACGTCCCACTTAAAGTGGAGGGCATGTATTTCTTCCCAGCACCTTCAGGATTTATTCTTTGTAGTTTTTGCTGATGATTATTCTGAGTGGTGTGAGCTGATACCTCTTTGTGGTTGAATTTGCATGTGTCTCATAATGCGTTGAAATTGAGCTTTAAGACATGTCCTTTTTATTTTTCCAGCTGTGATTAGAGCTTATTTCTTCAAAGTGTTTTCTTAAAGTATGTGTCACCATTTGAAATATTTTGGCCATTATCTCCCTCAAGACATTTTGAGGGCAGGTTTCATTTACAGCCCTGCAGTACTTGTTCACATGAAGTGACTATTAGCTCAGGCTTTAAACCTGCTTTTGCAGGTAACGGCCAGAGAGCGGCAGCCTTTCTACGTTTCCCATGCTGGTACTAGGGAAACAGACCTACCGGCCAGTGGTGTTCTTCGGTTATAAATGAGAGTGCAATGTGCCCGGATAAACCCACAAATGTTGATGTCTCCTTGCTTTTGTTTGTTTTTAAATTTAATTTATATTTATTATTACAGTAATATTCCATTGTGTACGTGGACCACTTCTTCTTGGTGCATTCCTCGGTTGATGGACATTTTCATTGCTTCCAAGTGCTGGCTATGGTAAATCTTGCTGGCGTACAGGTTTGCCAGCCTGTGACTTTTTGATTCTCATTTTCTCAGGTGGTAGGCCAAGCAGTGGTTGTGATTGATTGACTGGTAGCTCAATGTTTCCCTTTTCAAAGCACCTACATTGTGTTTTCATTAGTGGCTCTTTACATGCCCCCCCTTACAACCGAGGGTACGCATTTCTCCACACTCCCTTCACCGTTTATTTTTTGCAGCATTATTCCTAATGGCCATTCTGACTGCTGTGAGCTGATAGGTTTTTGTAACATGGGTATGCATGTCATTAAAATTTTTAAAATTCATCATATTCCTATACCTTTTTCTTTTCTCTTAAAAGAAAAAAACGTGAGTACAATATAGCTCTTGAAATTTTCTTCTTCGCTGGTTGCCCTCTTCTGAAGTTTTTGGTCGATTTTTGACCCCAGAAATTTTCTGGAAGGCAGGTGCCATTTACAGAAATGCAAGTTGGTGAAAATTTAGTCACCTTTTGCAGTGGGTTCAAAGCTGCTGTTGTGGGAAACGGCCACAAGGAGGTAGCATTTCTCCATTCCCCAATCTGGGTACTAGGGCAGCAGAGCCATTCTGGAAGTCATTGTCCTAGGTTGTAAATTAGAATGGAATTTGCCAGGAGAAATCCCCATAAGTTTATGTCTCATTATTTCTTCTTGGTTTTAAAATTTTTTTAATCTGGGTATAGTTTAGAATATTGTTTGTCCTAGGTGTACACAATCTGGTTCATTTATACATTATGTATGTCTATTAATGTACAGATCCTCTTCCCATATAAAATATTACAGTGTTCCGTCGACCTCCCTTGCTATATGTTCCGTCTTTTTGATACATGTATATACTATGTATTTGTACATGTATAGTAACTCTAATCTTCATTTCTCGATTTCCCCCCTCCTTTCCTTTTCGATGAGCATAGTTTGTTTTCTAAGCCTGTGAGTGTCTTTCTCTTTGGAAATATGTTCATCTGTGTCAGTTATTAGATAATGCCATTAGTGATAATATAGGTCTTTTGCTTTCCGACCTACTTCATGTTTTGTGATTATCTCCAGGCTCATCTATGGTGCCTCAAAGAGCAGTGCTTCAATGTTTTCCATAGCTAATATTCCATTGTGTACATGGACCACTTCTTCTTGGTGCATTCCTCTGTTGATGGACATTTTCGTTGCTTCCAAGTGTTGCCTATGGTAAATATTGTTGGAGTGCAGGTTTGCCATCCTGTGATTTTTGATTTTCATTTTCTCAGGTGGTAGACCCAGCAGTGGGTATGATTGATTGACTGGTATGGTAGCTCAACGTTTACCTTTTCAAGGCACCTCAATTGTGCTTTCATTAGTGGCTCTTACCACGTCCCCCTTAGAATCGAGGGTACGCATTTCTCCACAATCACGTCAGCATTTATTGTTTGCAGCATTTTTGTTGATGGCCATTCTGACTGGTGTGAGCTGATAGGTTTTTGTAATTTGGGTTTACATGTCTGTAAAAATTCCTACAATTCATCATTTCTCCACACCTTTTTCTTTTCTGTTAAAAGAAAAAAGAAAAAATGTGTGAGTATAATATACCTCTTCAATTTTTCTTTTTGGAAGGTTGCACTCTAGAATTTTTTGGTCGATTTTCGGCCTCAGGATTTTTTGGAGGGCAGGTGTCATTTACAGAACTGCAATTGGTGAATATTTAGTGACATTTTGGAGTGGGTTTAAAGCTGCTGTTGTGGGAAACGGCCACAAGGATGCAGCATTTCTCCATTCCCAAATCTGGGTACTAGGGCAGCAGAACCATTCTGGAAGTCGTTTGTATAGGTTGTAAATTTGAATGGAACGTGCCAGGTAAACCCCCCATAAGTTTATGTCTCATTACTCCTAGTTTGTTGTTTTAATTTTTTTCAATTAGCCTAATGGTTAGAATGTTGCTTGCCCAAGGTGTACACACTCTGGTTCATCTACATAGTCTATATACCTATTTATGTAGAGATCCTCTTCCCGTGTAAATTATTACAGAGTGTTCCGTAAACCTTCCTTGCTATTTGGTCAGTCTTTTTGATATATGTATATAATATGTATTTGTATACATATGGTAACGCTAATCTTCATTTATCCATTCCCCTCACCTTTCCTTTTAGATAAGCATAGTTTTTTTAATAAGTCTGTGATTGACTTTCTCTGTGGAAATATGTTCATTTGTGTCAGTTTTTAGATAACGCCTATAAGTGATATCGTAGGATATAGGACTTTTGCTTTCCGACTTACCTCATGTTCTGTGATTATCTCCAAGATCATCTATGGTGCCTCAAAGAGCAGTGTTTCATTGTTTTCCATGGCTAGTATTCATTGTGTACATGGACCACTTCTTCTTTATCCTTTCATCTGTTGATGGACATTTTGGTTGCTTCACTGCCTTGTCTATTGTGAATCAGGCTGCAGTGCAGCTTTTGCAGCCCGGGTCTTCTTCATTCTGGTCTTCTCAGGTGAGAGGCCCATTGGTGCACCTGCTGGATTGAATGGTACCTCAATTTTTACTTTTAAACGCAGCTCCTTTCTGTTCTCATTATTAGCGTCTAACCCTTTTACATCTCACCAGCAGCTAGAGGGTACACAGTTCTCTAAAACCTCTTAGGCATTTATTGTTTGTAGTCTTTTTTCCAATGGTCAGTCGACTGGTGTGAGTTGAAAACTTTTTGTAGATTAGATTGCATGAGTCTAATACTTCCTGAGGCTGAGCTTTTATCCATTTTCCTTTCTTTAAAAAGAGAGTGAGTAAAATATACCTCTTCATACTATCTTCTTGCAAATTTTGCCTGTTTTGAAATTTTTATCCATTCCCTACCTCAGCACAATTTTGAGGGCAGGTGTCCTTTACAGCCCTGAGTCCTTGTGAATGGTAAGTGACCATTAGCTGTGGGTTAAAAGCTGCTCTGGCGGGAATTGGCCACAAGGCGGCAGCATTTCTCCTTTACCAAATCTGGTTACTAGGGCAACAGAGCCTTACTGGAAGTGGTGTTCTAGGTTGTAAATTAGAATGGAATGTGCGAGGAAAAAGCTCTTTAAGTTTATGTCTCATTACTTCTTGTTGGTATTTTTAACTTAATTTTTATTATTTATCACAGCAAACTTGAATACAATGTTTTGTTTGCTCTAGGTGTGCAAGATGTGGTTCTTTCACACATATACATATATCTATTCTTCTTTGGATCCTTTTCCCATGTAGGTTATGACACAATGTTCAGTAGTCTTCTCTTGGTATTGCATAGGTCTTTGGTGATTATATATTTCACTTGTGTTTGTATCTCTCTGTTAACCTCAATATGGTAATGTATCCAATCCTCACACCTTTCCATTTGGTCAACCATAAGTTTTTTTTAATGTATCTATGATAGTGTTTGTCTGTGGAAATATCTTTGTTTGTATCATTCTTTAGGTAACCCCTATATGTGATATGATAGTATATGTGTCTTTCGCTTTCTCACTTACTCCAAGTTGCGTGATTACTTCTAGACTCATCTATGGTGCTGCAAATGGCATTGTTTCATTTTTTCACTAGCTCATATTCCATCTGTACAGGTAGCAGTTCTTCTTTGTCCACCCATCTGCCGATGGGCTTTTTGGTTACTTCCATATCTTGGCTATTGTAATAGTATGCAATGCAGATTTGCGTGGCTGTGTCCTTCCAATTCTGTCTTCTTAGTTTATAGGTCCAGGAATAGGTCTGCTGGATCATATGGTAGCTCAGTGTTTACCTTTTAAAGGCACCTCTGTTCTGTTCTCCTTAGTGGCTCTTTCCAGGTTACGTCCCACTTAAAGTGGAGGGCATGTATTTCTTCCCAGCACCTTCAGGATTTATTCTTTGTAGTTTTTGCTGATGATTATTCTGAGTGGTGTGAGCTGATACCTCTTTGTGGTTGAATTTGCATGTGTCTCATAATGCGTTGAAATTGAGCTTTAAGACATGTCCTTTTTATTTTTCCAGCTGTGATTAGAGCTTATTTCTTCAAAGTGTTTTCTTAAAGTATGTGTCACCATTTGAAATATTTTGGCCATTATCTCCCTCAATACATTTTGAGGGCAGGTTTCATTTACAGCCCTGCAGTACTTGTTCACATGAAGTGACTATTAGCTCAGGCTTTAAACCTGCTTTTGCAGGTAACGGCCAGAGAGCGGCAGCCTTTCTACGTTTCCCATGCTGGTACTAGGGAAACAGACCTACCGGCCAGTGGTGTTCTTCGGTTATAAATGAGAGTGCAATGTGCCCGGATAAACCCACAAATGTTGATGTCTCCTTGCTTTTGTTTGTTTTTAAATTTAATTTATATTTATTATTACAGTAATATTCCATTGTGTACGTGGACCACTTCTTCTTGGTGCATTCCTCGGTTGATGGACATTTTCATTGCTTCCAAGTGCTGGCTATGGTAAATCTTGCTGGCGTACAGGTTTGCCAGCCTGTGACTTTTTGATTCTCATTTTCTCAGGTGATAGGCCAAGCAGTGGTTGTGATTGATTGACTAGTAGCTCAATGTTTCCCTTTTCAAAGCACCTACATTGTGTTTTCATTAGTGGCTCTTTACATGCCCCCCCTTACAACCGAGGGTACGCATTTCTCCACACTCCCTTCACCGTTTATTTTTTGCAGCATTATTCCTAATGGCCATTCTGACTGCTGTGAGCTGATAGGTTTTTGTAACATGGGTATGCATGTCATTAAAATTTTTAAAATTCACCATATTCCTATTCCTTTTTCTTTTCTCTTAAAAGAAAAAACCGTGAGTACAATATAGCTCTTGAAATTGTCTTCTTAGCAAGGTTTCCCTCTTCTGAAGTTTTTGGTCGATTTTTGACCCCAGAAATTTTCTGGAAGACAGGTGCCATTTACAGAAATGCAAGTTGGTGAAAATTTAGTCACCTTTTGCAGTGGGTTCAAAGCTGCTGTTGTGGGAAACGGCCACAAGGAGGTAGCATTTCTCCATTCCCCAATCTGGGTACTAGGGCAGCAGAGCCTTTCTGGAAGTCATTGTCCTAGGTTGTAAATTAGAATGGAATTTGCCAGGAGAAATCCCCATAAGTTTATGTCTCATTATTTCTTCTTGGTTTTAAAATTTTTTTAATCTGGGTAAAGTTTAGAATATTGTTTGTCCTAGGTGTACACAATCTGGTTCATTTACACATTATGTATGTCTATTAATGTACAGATCCTCTTCCCATGTAAAATATTCCAGTGTTCTGTCGACCTCCCTTGCTATATGTTCGGTCTTTTTGATACATGTATATACTATGTATTTGTATATGTATAGTAACACTAATCTTCATTTCTCGATTTCCCCGCTCCTTTCCTTTTCGATGAGCATAGTTTGTTTTCTAAGCCTGTGAGTGTCTTTCTCTTTGGAAATATGTTCATCTGCGTCAGTTATTAGATAATGCCATAAGTGATAATATAGGTCTTTTGCTTTCCGACCTACTTCATGTTTTGTGATTATCTCCAGGCTCATCTATGGTGCCTCAAAGAGCAGTGCTTCAATGTTTTCCATAGCTAATATTCCATTGTGTACATGGACCACTTCTTCTTGGTGCATTCCTCTGTTGATGGACATTTTCGTTGCTTCCAAGTGTTGCCTATGGTAAATATTGCTGGAGTGCAGGTTTGCCAGCCTGTGATTTTTGATTTTCATTTTCTCAGGTGGTAGACCCAGCAGTGGGTATGATTGATTGACTGGTATGGTAGCTCAACGTTTACCTTTTCAAGGCACCTCAATTGTGCTTTCATTAGTGGCTCTTACCACTTCCCCCTTAGAATCGAGGGTACGCATTTCTCCACAATCACGTCAGCATTTATTGTTTGCAGCATTTTTGTTGATGGCCATTCTGACTGGTGTGAGCTGATAGGTTTTTGTAATTTGGGTTTACATGTCTGTAAAAATTCCTACAATTCATCATTTCTCCACACCTTTTTCTTTTCTGTTAAAAGAAAAAAGAAAAAATGTGTGAGTATAATATACCTCTTCAATTTTTCTTTTTGGAAGGTTGCACTCTAGAATTTTTTGGTCGATTTTCGGCCTCAGGATTTTTTGGAGGGCAGGTGTCATTTACAGAACTGCAATTGGTGAATATTTAGTGACCTTTTGGAGTGGGTTTAAAGCTGCTGTTGTGGGAAACGGCCACAAGGATGCAGCATTTCTCCATTCCCAAATCTGGGTACTAGGGCAGCAGAACCATTCTGGAAGTCGTTTGTATAGGTTGTAAATTTGAATGGAACGTGCCAGGAAAACCCCCCATAAGTTTATGTCTCATTACTCCTAGTTTGTTGTTTTAATTTTTTTCAATTAGCCTAATGGTTAGAATGTTGCTTGCCCAAGGTGTACACAGTCTGGTTCATCTACATAGTCTATATACCTATTTATGTAGAGATCCTCTTCCCGTGTAAATTATTACAGAGTGTTCCGTAAACCTTCCTTGCTATTTGGTCAGTCTTTTTGATATATGTATATAATATGTATTTGTATACATATGGTAACGCTAATCTTCCTTTATCCATTCCCCTCACCTTTCCTTTTAGATAAGCATAGTTTTTTTAATAAGTCTGTGATTGACTTTCTCTGTGGAAATATGTTCATTTGTGTCAGTTTTTAGATAACGCCTATAAGTGATATCGTAGGATATAGGACTTTTGCTTTCCGACTTACCTCATGTTCTGTGATTATCTCCAAGATCATCTATGGTGCCTCAAAGAGCAGTGTTTCATTGTTTTCCATGGCTAGTATTCATTGTGTACATGGACCACTTCTTCTTTATCCTTTCATCTGTTGATGGACATTTTGGTTGCTTCACTGCCTTGTCTATTGTGAATCAGGCTGCAGTGCAGCTTTTGCAGCCCGGGTCTTCTTCATTCTGGTCTTCTCAGGTGAGAGGCCCATTGGTGCACCTGCTGGATTGAATGGTACCTCAATTTTTACTTTTAAACGCAGCTCCTTTCTGTTCTCATTATTAGCGTCTAACCCTTTTACATCTCACCAGCAGCTAGAGGGTACACATTTCTCTAAAACCTCTTAGGCATTTATTGTTTGTAGTCTTTTTTCCAATGGTCAGTCGACTGGTGTGAGTTGAAAACTTTTTGTAGATTAGATTGCATGAGTCTAATACTTCCTGAGGCTGAGCTTTTATCCATTTTCCTTTCTTTAAAAAGAGAGTGAGTAAAACATACCTCTTCATACTATCTTCTTGCAAATTTTGCCTGTTTTGAAATTTTTATCCATTCCCTACCTCAGCACAATTTTGAGGGCAGGTGTCCTTTACAGCCCTGAGTCCTTGTGAATGGTAAGTGACCATTAGCTGTGGGTTAAAAGCTGCTCTGGCGGGAATTGGCCACAAGGCGGCAGCATTTCTCCTTTACCAAATCTGGTTACTAGGGCAACAGAGCCTTACTGGAAGTGGTGTTCTAGGTTGTAAATTAGAATGGAATGTGCGAGGAAAAAGCTCTTTAAGTTTATGTCTCATTACTTCTTGTTGGTATTTTTAACTTAATTTTTATTATTTATCACAGCAAACTTGAATACAATGTTTTGTTTGCTCTAGGTGTGCAAGATGTGGTTCTTTCACACATATACATATATCTATTCTTCTTCGGATCCTTTTCCCATGTAGGTTATGACACAATGTTGAGTAGTCTTCTCTTGGTATTGCATAGGTCTTTGGTGATTATATATTTCACTTGTGTTTGTATCTCTCTGTTAACCTCAATATGGTAATGTATCCAATCCTCACACCTTTCCATTTGGTCAACCATAAGTTTTTTTTTAATGTATCTATGATAGTGTTTGTCTGTGGAAATATCTTTGTTTGTATCATTCTTTAGGTAACCCCTATATGTGATATGATAGTATATGTGTCTTTCGCTTTCTCACTTACTCCAAGTTGCGTGATTACTTCTAGACTCATCTATGGTGCTGCAAATGGCATTGTTTCATTTTTTCACTAGCTCATATTCCATCTGTACACGTAGCAGTTCTTCTTTTTCCACCCATCTGTCGATGGGCTTTTTGGTTACTTTCATATCTTGGCTATTGTAATAGTATGCAATGCAGATTTGCGTGGCTGTGTCCTTCCAATTCTGTCTTCTTAGTTTATAGGTCCAGGAATAGGTCTGCTGAATCATATGGTAGCTCAGTGTTTACCTTTTAAAGGCACCTCTGTTCTGTTCTCCTTAGTGGCTCTTTCCAGGTTACGTCCCACTTAAAGTGGAGGGCATGTATTTCTTCCCAGCACCTTCAGGATTTATTCTTTGTAGTTTTTGCTGATGATTATTCTGAGTGATGTGAGCTGATACCTCTTTGTGGTTGAATTTGCATGTGTCTCATAATGGTTGAATTTGAGCTTTAAGACATGTCCTTTTTATTTTTCCAGCTGTGATTAGAGCTTATTTCTTCAAAGTGTTTTCTTAAAGTATGTGTCACCATTTGAAATATTTTGGCCATTATCTCCCTCAAGACATTTTGAGGGCAGGTTTCATTTACAGCCCTGCAGTACTTGTTCACATGAAGTGACCATTAGCTCAGGCTTTAAACCTGCTTTTGCAGGTAACGGCCAGAGAGCGGCAGCTTTTCTACGTTTCCCATGCTGGTACTAGGGAAACAGACCTACCGGCCAGTGGTGTTCTTCGGTTATAAATGAGAGTGCAATGTGCCCGGATAAACCCACAAATGTTGATGTCTCTTTGCTTTTGTTTGTTTTTAAATTTAATTTATATTTATTATTACAGTAATATTCCATTGTGTACGTGGACCACTTCTTCTTGGTGCATTCCTCGGTTGATGGACATTTTCATTGCTTCCAAGTGCTGGCTATGGTAAATCTTGCTGGCGTACAGGTTTGCCAGCCTGTGACTTTTTGATTCTCATTTTCTCAGGTGATAGGCCAAGCAGTGGTTGTGATTGATTGACTGGTAGCTCAATGTTTCCCTTTTCAAAGCACCTACATTGTGTTTTCATTAGTGGCTCTTTACATGCCCCCCCTTACAACCGAGGGTACGCATTTCTCCACACTCCCTTCACCGTTTATTTTTTGCAGCATTATTCCTAATGGCCATTCTGACTGCTGTGAGCTGATAGGTTTCTGTAATATGGGTATGCATGTCATTAAAATTTTTAAAATTCACCATATTCCTATTCCTTTTTCTTTTCTCTTAAAAGAAAAAACCGTGAGTACAATATAGCTCTTGAAATTGTCTTCTTAGGAAGGTTTCCCTCTTCTGAAGTTTTTGGTCGATTTTTGACCCCAGAAATTTTCTGGAAGGCAGGTGCCATTTACAGAAATGCAAGTTGGTGAAAATTTAGTCTCCTTTTGCAGTGGGTTCAAAGCTGCTGTTGTGGGAAACGGCCACAAGGAGGTAGCATTTCTCCATTCCCCAATCTGGGTACTAGGGCAGCAGAGCCTTTCTGGAAGTCATTGTCCTAGGTTGTAAATTAGAATGGAATTTGCCAGGAGAAATCCCCATAAGTTTATGTCTCATTACTTCTTCTTGGTTTTAAAATTTTTTTAATCTGGGTAAAGTTTAGAATATTGTTTGTCCTAGGTGTACACAATCTGGTTCATTTACACATTATGTATGTCTATTAATGTACAGATCCTCTTCCCATGTAAAATATTACAGTGTTCTGTCGACCTCCCTTGCTATATGTTCGGTCTTTTTGATACATGTATATACTATGTATTTGTATATGTATAGTAACACTAATCTTCATTTCTCGATTTCCCCGCTCCTTTCCTTTTCGATGAGCATAGTTTGTTTTCTAAGCCTGTGAGTGTCTTTCTCTTTGGAAATATGTTCATCTGTGTCAGTTATTAGATAATGCCATAAGTGATAATATAGGTCTTTTGCTTTCCGACCTACTTCATGTTTTGTGATTATCTCCAGGCTCATCTATGGTGCCTCAAAGAGCAGTGCTTCAATGTTTTCCATAGCTAATATTCCATTGTGTACATGGACCACTTCTTCTTGGTGCATTCCTCTGTTGATGGACATTTTCGTTGCTTCCAAGTGTTGCCTATGGTAAATATTGTTGGAGTGCAGGTTTGCCATCCTGTGATTTTTGATTTTCATTTTCTCAGGTGGTAGACCCAGCAGTGGGTATGATTGATTGACTGGTATGGTAGCTCAACGTTTACCTTTTCAAGGCACCTCAATTGTGCTTTCATTAGTGGCTCTTACCACGTCCCCCTTAGAATCGAGGGTACGCATTTCTCCACAATCACGTCAGCATTTATTGTTTGCAGCATTTTTGTTGATGGCCATTCTGACTGGTGTGAGCTGATAGGTTTTTGTAATTTGGGTTTACATGTCTGTAAAAATTCCTACAATTCATCATTTCTCCACACCTTTTTCTTTTCTGTTAAAAGAAAAAAGAAAAAATGTGTGAGTATAATATACCTCTTCAATTTTTCTTTTTGGAAGGTTGCACTCTAGAATTTTTTGGTCGATTTTCGGCCTCAGGATTTTTTGGAGGGCAGGTGTCATTTACAGAACTGCAATTGGTGAATATTTAGTGACCTTTTGGAGTGGGTTTAAAGCTGCTGTTGTGGGAAACGGCCACAAGGATGCAGCATTTCTCCATTCCCAAATCTGGGTACTAGGGCAGCAGAACCATTCTGGAAGTCGTTTGTATAGGTTGTAAATTTGAATGGAACGTGCCAGGTAAACCCCCCATAAGTTTATGTCTCATTACTCCTAGTTTGTTGTTTTAATTTTTTTCAATTAGCCTAATGGTTAGAATGTTGCTTGCCCAAGGTGTACACACTCTGGTTCATCTACATAGTCTATATACCTATTTATGTAGAGATCCTCTTCCCGTGTAAATTATTACAGAGTGTTCCGTAAACCTTCCTTGCTATTTGGTCAGTCTTTTTGATATATGTATATAATATGTATTTGTATACATATGGTAATGCTAATCTTCATTTATCCATTCCCCTCACCTTTCCTTTTAGATAAGCATAGTTTTTTTAATAAGTCTGTGATTGACTTTCTCTGTGGAAATATGTTCATTTGTGTCAGTTTTTAGATAACGCCTATAAGTGATATCGTAGGATATAGGACTTTTGCTTTCCGACTTACCTCATGTTCTGTGATTATCTCCAAGATCATCTATGGTGCCTCAAAGAGCAGTGTTTCATTGTTTTCCATGGCTAGTATTCATTGTGTACATGGACCACTTCTTCTTTATCCTTTCATCTGTTGATGGACATTTTGGTTGCTTCACTGCCTTGTCTATTGTGAATCAGGCTGCAGTGCAGCTTTTGCAGCCCGGGTCTTCTTCATTCTGGTCTTCTCAGGTGAGAGGCCCATTGGTGCACCTGCTGGATTGAATGGTACCTCAATTTTTACTTTTAAACGCAGCTCCTTTCTGTTCTCATTATTAGCGTCTAACCCTTTTACATCTCACCAGCAGCTAGAGGGTACACAGTTCTCTAAAACCTCTTAGGCATTTATTGTTTGTAGTCTTTTTTCCAATGGTCAGTCGACTGGTGTGAGTTGAAAACTTTTTGTAGATTAGATTGCATGAGTCTAATACTTCCTGAGGCTGAGCTTTTATCCATTTTCCTTTCTTTAAAAAGAGAGTGAGTAAAACATACCTCTTCATACTATCTTCTTGCAAATTTTGCCTGTTTTGAAATTTTTATCCATTCCCTACCTCAGCACAATTTTGAGGGCAGGTGTCCTTTACAGCCCTGAGTCCTTGTGAATGGTAAGTGACCATTAGCTGTGGGTTAAAAGCTGCTCTGGCGGGAATTGGCCACAAGGTGGCAGCATTTCTCCTTTACCAAATCTGGTTACTAGGGCAACAGAGCCTTACTGGAAGTGGTGTTCTAGGTTGTAAATTAGAATGGAATGTGCGAGGAAAAAGCTCTTTAAGTTTATGTCTCATTACTTCTTGTTGGTATTTTTAACTTAATTTTTATTATTTATCACAGCAAACTTGAATACAATGTTTTGTTTGCTCTAGGTGTGCAAGATGTGGTTCTTTCACACATATACATATATCTATTCTTCTTTGGATCCTTTTCCCATGTAGGTTATGACACAATGTTCAGTAGTCTTCTCTTGGTATTGCATAGGTCTTTGGTGATTATATATTTCACTTGTGTTTGTATCTCTCTGTTAACCTCAATATGGTAATGTATCCAATCCTCACACCTTTCCATTTGGTCAACCATAAGTTTTTTTTAATGTATCTATGATAGTGTTTGTCTGTGGAAATATCTTTGTTTGTATCATTCTTTAGGTAACCCCTATATGTGATATGATAGTATGTGTCTTTCGCTTTCTCACTTACTCCAAGTTGCGTGATTACTTCTAGACTCATCTATGGTGCTGCAAATGGCATTGTTTCATTTTTTCACTAGCTCATATTCCATCTGTACAGGTAGCAGTTCTTCTTTGTCCACCCATCTGCCGATGGGCTTTTTGGTTACTTCCATATCTTGGCTATTGTAATAGTATGCAATGCAGATTTGCGTGGCTGTGTCCTTCCAATTCTGTCTTCTTAGTTTATAGGTCCAGGAATAGGTCTGCTGGATCATATGGTAGCTCAGTGTTTACCTTTTAAAGGCACCTCTGTTCTGTTCTCCTTAGTGGCTCTTTCCAGGTTACGTCCCACTTAAAGTGGAGGGCATGTATTTCTTCCCAGCACCTTCAGGATTTATTCTTTGTAGTTTTTGCTGATGATTATTCTGAGTGGTGTGAGCTGATACCTCTTTGTGGTTGAATTTGCATGTGTCTCATAATGCGTTGAAATTGAGCTTTAAGACATGTCCTTTTTATTTTTCCAACTGTGATTAGAGCTTATTTCTTCAAAGTGTTTTCTTAAAGTATGTGTCACCATTTGAAATATTTTGGCCATTATCTCCCTCAAGACATTTTGAGGGCAGGTTTCATTTACAGCCCTGCAGTACTTGTTCACATGAAGTGACCATTAGCTCAGGCTTTAAACCTGCTTTTGCAGGTAACGGCCAGAGAGCGGCAGCCTTTCTACGTTTCCCATGCTGGTACTAGGGAAACAGACCTACCGGCCAGTGGTGTTCTTCGGTTATAAATGAGAGTGCAATGTGCCCGGATAAACCCACAAATGTTGATGTCTCCTTGCTTTTGTTTGTTTTTAAATTTAATTTATATTTATTATTAGAGTAATATTCCATTGTGTACGTGGACCACTTCTTCTTGGTGCATTCCTCGGTTGATGGACATTTTCATTGCTTCCAAGTGCTGGCTATGGTAAATCTTGCTGGCGTACAGGTTTGCCAGCCTGTGACTTTTTGATTCTCATTTTCTCAGGTGATAGGCCAAGCAGTGGTTGTGATTGATTGACTGGTAGCTCAATGTTTCCCTTTTCAAAGCACCTACATTGTGTTTTCATTAGTGGCTCTTTACATGCTCCCCCTTACAACCGAGGGTACGCATTTCTCCACACTACCTTCACCGTTTATTTTTTGCAGCATTATTCCTAATGGCCATTCTGACTGCTGTGAGCTGATAGGTTTTTGTAACATGGGTATGCATGTCATTAAAATTTTTAAAATTCACCATATTCCTATTCCTTTTTCTTTTCTCTTAAAAGAAAAAACCGTGAGTACAATATAGCTCTTGAAATTGTCTTCTTAGCAAGGTTGCCCTCTTCTGAAGTTTTTGGTCGATTTTTGACCCCAGAAATTTTCTGGAAGACAGGTGCCATTTACAGAAATGCAAGTTGGTGAAAATTTAGTCACCTTTTGCAGTGGGTTCAAAGCTGCTGTTGTGGGAAACGGCCACAAGGAGGTAGCATTTCTCCATTCCCCAATCTGGGTACTAGGGCAGCAGAGCCTTTCTGGAAGTCATTGTCCTAGGTTGTAAATTAGAATGGAATTTGCCAGGAGAAATCCCCATAAGTTTATGTCTCATTATTTCTTCTTGGTTTTAAAATTTTTTTAATCTGGGTAAAGTTTAGAATATTGTTTGTCCTAGGTGTACACAATCTGGTTCATTTACACATTATGTATGTCTATTAATGTACAGATCCTCTTCCCATGTAAAATATTCCAGTGTTCTGTCGACCTCCCTTGCTATATGTTCGGTCTTTTTGATACATGTATATACTATGTATTTGTATATGTATAGTAACACTAATCTTCATTTCTCGATTTCCCCGCTCCTTTCCTTTTCGATGAGCATAGTTTGTTTTCTAAGCCTGTGAGTGTCTTTCTCTTTGGAAATATGTTCATCTGCGTCAGTTATTAGATAATGCCATAAGTGATAATATAGGTCTTTTGCTTTCCGACCTACTTCATGTTTTGTGATTATCTCCAGGCTCATCTATGGTGCCTCAAAGAGCAGTGCTTCAATGTTTTCCATAGCTAATATTCCATTGTGTACATGGACCACTTCTTCTTGGTGCATTCCTCTGTTGATGGACATTTTCGTTGCTTCCAAGTGTTGCCTATGGTAAATATTGCTGGAGTGCAGGTTTGCCAGCCTGTGATTTTTGATTTTCATTTTCTCAGGTGGTAGACCCAGCAGTGGGTATGATTGATTGACTGGTATGGTAGCTCAACGTTTACCTTTTCAAGGCACCTCAATTGTGCTTTCATTAGTGGCTCTTACCACGTCCCCCTTAGAATCGAGGGTACGCATTTCTCCACAATCACGTCAGCATTTATTGTTTGCAGCATTTTTGTTGATGGCCATTCTGACTGGTGTGAGCTGATAGGTTTTTGTAATTTGGGTTTACATGTCTGTAAAAATTCCTACAATTCATCATTTCTCCACACCTTTTTCTTTTCTGTTAAAAGAAAAAAGCAAAAATGTGTGAGTATAATATACCTCTTCAAATTTTCTTTTTGGAAGGTTGCACTCTAGAATTTTTTGGTCGATTTTCGGCCTCAGGATTTTTTGGAGGGCAGGTGTCATTTACAGAACTGCAATTGGTGAATATTTAGTGACCTTTTGGAGTGGGTTTAAAGCTGCTGTTGTGGGAAACGGCCACAAGGATGCAGCATTTCTCCATTCCCAAATCTGGGTACTAGGGCAGCAGAACCATTCTGGAAGTCGTTTGTATAGGTTGTAAATTTGAATGGAACGTGCCAGGTAAACCCCCCATAAGTTTATGTCTCATTACTCCTAGTTTGTTGTTTTAATTTTTTTCAATTAGCCTAATGGTTAGAATGTTGCTTGCCCAAGGTGTACACACTCTGGTTCATCTACATAGTCTATATACCTATTTATGTAGAGATCCTCTTCCCGTGTAAATTATTACAGAGTGTTCCGTAAACCTTCCTTGCTATTTGGTCAGTCTTTTTGATATATGTATATAATATGTATTTGTATACATATGGTAATGCTAATCTTCATTTATCCATTCCCCTCACCTTTCCTTTTAGATAAGCATAGTTTTTTTAATAAGTCTGTGATTGACTTTCTCTGTGGAAATATGTTCATTTGTGTCAGTTTTTAGATAACGCCTATAAGTGATATCGTAGGATATAGGACTTTTGCTTTCCGACTTACCTCATGTTCTGTGATTATCTCCAAGATCATCTATGGTGCCTCAAAGAGCAGTGTTTCATTGTTTTCCATGGCTAGTATTCATTGTGTACATGGACCACTTCTTCTTTATCCTTTCATCTGTTGATGGACATTTTGGTTGCTTCACTGCCTTGTCTATTGTGAATCAGGCTGCAGTGCAGCTTTTGCAGCCCGGGTCTTCTTCATTCTGGTCTTCTCAGGTGAGAGGCCCATTGGTGCACCTGCTGGATTGAATGGTACCTCAATTTTTACTTTTAAACGCAGCTCCTTTCTGTTCTCATTATTAGCGTCTAACCCTTTTACATCTCACCAGCAGCTAGAGGGTACACAGTTCTCTAAAACCTCTTAGGCATTTATTGTTTGTAGTCTTTTTTCCAATGGTCAGTCGACTGGTGTGAGTTGAAAACTTTTTGTAGATTAGATTGCATGAGTCTAATACTTCCTGAGGCTGAGCTTTTATCCATTTTCCTTTCTTTAAAAAGAGAGTGAGTAAAACATACCTCTTCATACTATCTTCTTGCAAATTTTGCCTGTTTTGAAATTTTTATCCATTCCCTACCTCAGCACAATTTTGAGGGCAGGTGTCCTTTACAGCCCTGAGTCCTTGTGAATGGTAAGTGACCATTAGCTGTGGGTTAAAAGCTGCTCTGGCGGGAATTGGCCACAAGGTGGCAGCATTTCTCCTTTACCAAATCTGGTTACTAGGGCAACAGAGCCTTACTGGAAGTGGTGTTCTAGGTTGTAAATTAGAATGGAATGTGCGAGGAAAAAGCTCTTTAAGTTTATGTCTCATTACTTCTTGTTGGTATTTTTAACTTAATTTTTATTATTTATCACAGCAAACTTGAATACAATGTTTTGTTTGCTCTAGGTGTGCAAGATGTGGTTCTTTCACACATATACATATATCTATTCTTCTTTGGATCCTTTTCCCATGTAGGTTATGACACAATGTTCAGTAGTCTTCTCTTGGTATTGCATAGGTCTTTGGTGATTATATATTTCACTTGTGTTTGTATCTCTCTGTTAACCTCAATATGGTAATGTATCCAATCCTCACACCTTTCCATTTGGTCAACCATAAGTTTTTTTTAATGTATCTATGATAGTGTTTGTCTGTGGAAATATCTTTGTTTGTATCATTCTTTAGGTAACCCCTATATGTGATATGATAGTATGTGTCTTTCGCTTTCTCACTTACTCCAAGTTGCGTGATTACTTCTAGACTCATCTATGGTGCTGCAAATGGCATTGTTTCATTTTTTCACTAGCTCATATTCCATCTGTACAGGTAGCAGTTCTTCTTTGTCCACCCATCTGCCGATGGGCTTTTTGGTTACTTCCATATCTTGGCTATTGTAATAGTATGCAATGCAGATTTGCGTGGCTGTGTCCTTCCAATTCTGTCTTCTTAGTTTATAGGTCCAGGAATAGGTCTGCTGGATCATATGGTAGCTCAGTGTTTACCTTTTAAAGGCACCTCTGTTCTGTTCTCCTTAGTGGCTCTTTCCAGGTTACGTCCCACTTAAAGTGGAGGGCATGTATTTCTTCCCAGCACCTTCAGGATTTATTCTTTGTAGTTTTTGCTGATGATTATTCTGAGTGGTGTGAGCTGATACCTCTTTGTGGTTGAATTTGCATGTGTCTCATAATGCGTTGAAATTGAGCTTTAAGACATGTCCTTTTTATTTTTCCAACTGTGATTAGAGCTTATTTCTTCAAAGTGTTTTCTTAAAGTATGTGTCACCATTTGAAATATTTTGGCCATTATCTCCCTCAAGACATTTTGAGGGCAGGTTTCATTTACAGCCCTGCAGTACTTGTTCACATGAAGTGACCATTAGCTCAGGCTTTAAACCTGCTTTTGCAGGTAACGGCCAGAGAGCGGCAGCCTTTCTACGTTTCCCATGCTGGTACTAGGGAAACAGACCTACCGGCCAGTGGTGTTCTTCGGTTATAAATGAGAGTGCAATGTGCCCGGATAAACCCACAAATGTTGATGTCTCCTTGCTTTTGTTTGTTTTTAAATTTAATTTATATTTATTATTACAGTAATATTCCATTGTGTACGTGGACCACTTCTTCTTGGTGCATTCCTCGGTTGATGGACATTTTCATTGCTTCCAAGTGCTGGCTATGGTAAATCTTGCTGGCGTACAGGTTTGCCAGCCTGTGACTTTTTGATTCTCATTTTCTCAGGTGATAGGCCAAGCAGTGGTTGTGATTGATTGACTGGTAGCTCAATGTTTCCCTTTTCAAAGCACCTACATTGTGTTTTCATTAGTGGCTCTTTACATGCTCCCCCTTACAACCGAGGGTACGCATTTCTCCACACTACCTTCACCGTTTATTTTTTGCAGCATTATTCCTAATGGCCATTCTGACTGCTGTGAGCTGATAGGTTTTTGTAACATGGGTATGCATGTCATTAAAATTTTTAAAATTCACCATATTCCTATTCCTTTTTCTTTTCTCTTAAAAGAAAAAACCGTGAGTACAATATAGCTCTTGAAATTGTCTTCTTAGCAAGGTTGCCCTCTTCTGAAGTTTTTGGTCGATTTTTGACCCCAGAAATTTTCTGGAAGACAGGTGCCATTTACAGAAATGCAAGTTGGTGAAAATTTAGTCACCTTTTGCAGTGGGTTCAAAGCTGCTGTTGTGGGAAACGGCCACAAGGAGGTAGCATTTCTCCATTCCCCAATCTGGGTACTAGGGCAGCAGAGCCTTTCTGGAAGTCATTGTCCTAGGTTGTAAATTAGAATGGAATTTGCCAGGAGAAATCCCCATAAGTTTATGTCTCATTATTTCTTCTTGGTTTTAAAATTTTTTTAATCTGGGTAAAGTTTAGAATATTGTTTGTCCTAGGTGTACACAATCTGGTTCATTTACACATTATGTATGTCTATTAATGTACAGATCCTCTTCCCATGTAAAATATTCCAGTGTTCTGTCGACCTCCCTTGCTATATGTTCGGTCTTTTTGATACATGTATATACTATGTATTTGTATATGTATAGTAACACTAATCTTCATTTCTCGATTTCCCCGCTCCTTTCCTTTTCGATGAGCATAGTTTGTTTTCTAAGCCTGTGAGTGTCTTTCTCTTTGGAAATATGTTCATCTGCGTCAGTTATTAGATAATGCCATAAGTGATAATATAGGTCTTTTGCTTTCCGACCTACTTCATGTTTTGTGATTATCTCCAGGCTCATCTATGGTGCCTCAAAGAGCAGTGCTTCAATGTTTTCCATAGCTAATATTCCATTGTGTACATGGACCACTTCTTCTTGGTGCATTCCTCTGTTGATGGACATTTTCGTTGCTTCCAAGTGTTGCCTATGGTAAATATTGCTGGAGTGCAGGTTTGCCAGCCTGTGATTTTTGATTTTCATTTTCTCAGGTGGTAGACCCAGCAGTGGGTATGATTGATTGACTGGTATGGTAGCTCAACGTTTACCTTTTCAAGGCACCTCAATTGTGCTTTCATTAGTGGCTCTTACCACGTCCCCCTTAGAATCGAGGGTACGCATTTCTCCACAATCACGTCAGCATTTATTGTTTGCAGCATTTTTGTTGATGGCCATTCTGACTGGTGTGAGCTGATAGGTTTTTGTAATTTGGGTTTACATGTCTGTAAAAATTCCTACAATTCATCATTTCTCCACACCTTTTTCTTTTCTGTTAAAAGAAAAAAGCAAAAATGTGTGAGTATAATATACCTCTTCAAATTTTCTTTTTGGAAGGTTGCACTCTAGAATTTTTTGGTCGATTTTCGGCCTCAGGATTTTTTGGAGGGCAGGTGTCATTTACAGAACTGCAATTGGTGAATATTTAGTGACCTTTTGGAGTGGGTTTAAAGCTGCTGTTGTGGGAAACGGCCACAAGGATGCAGCATTTCTCCATTCCCAAATCTGGGTACTAGGGCAGCAGAACCATTCTGGAAGTCGTTTGTATAGGTTGTAAATTTGAATGGAACGTGCCAGGAAAACCCCCCATAAGTTTATGTCTCATTACTCCTAGTTTGTTGTTTTAATTTTTTTCAATTAGCCTAATGGTTAGAATGTTGCTTGCCCAAGGTGTACACACTCTGGTTCATCTACATAGTCTATATACCTATTTATGTAGAGATCCTCTTCCCGTGTAAATTATTACAGAGTGTTCCGTAAACCTTCCTTGCTATTTGGTCAGTCTTTTTGATATATGTATATAATATGTATTTGTATACATATGGTAACGCTAATCTTCCTTTATCCATTCCCCTCACCTTTCCTTTTAGATAAGCATAGTTTTTTTAATAAGTCTGTGATGGACTTTCTCTGTGGAAATATGTTCATTTGTGTCAGTTTTTAGATAACGCCTATAAGTGATATCGTAGGATATAGGACTTTTGCTTTCCGACTTACCTCATGTTCTGTGATTATCTCCAAGATCATCTATGGTGCCTCAAAGAGCAGTGTTTCATTGTTTTCCATGTCTAGTATTCATTGTGTACATGGACCACTTCTTCTTTATCCTTTCATCTGTTGATGGACATTTTGGTTGCTTCACTGCCTTGTCTATTGTGAATCAGGCTGCAGTGCAGCTTTTGCAGCCCGGGTCTTCTTCATTCTGGTCTTCTCAGGTGAGAGGCCCATTGGTGCACCTGCTGGATTGAATGGTACCTCAATTTTTACTTTTAAACGCAGCTCCTTTCTGTTCTCATTATTAGCGTCTAACCCTTTTACATCTCACCAGCAGCTAGAGGGTACACATTTCTCTAAAACCTCTTAGGCATTTATTGTTTGTAGTCTTTTTTCCAATGGTCAGTCGACTGGTGTGAGTTGAAAACTTTTTGTAGATTAGATTGCATGAGTCTAATACTTCCTGAGGCTGAGCTTTTATCCATTTTCCTTTCTTTAAAAAGAGAGTGAGTAAAACATACCTCTTCATACTATCTTCTTGCAAATTTTGCCTGTTTTGAAATTTTTATCCATTCCCTACCTCAGCACAATTTTGAGGGCAGGTGTCCTTTACAGCCCTGAGTCCTTGTGAATGGTAAGTGACCATTAGCTGTGGGTTAAAAGCTGCTCTGGCGGGAATTGGCCACAAGGCGGCAGCATTTCTCCTTTACCAAATCTGGTTACTAGGGCAACAGAGCCTTACTGGAAGTGGTGTTCTAGGTTGTAAATTAGAATGGAATGTGCGAGGAAAAAGCTCTTTAAGTTTATGTCTCATTACTTCTTGTTGGTATTTTTAACTTAATTTTTATTATTTATCACAGCAAACTTGAATACAATGTTTTGTTTGCTCTAGGTGTGCAAGATGTGGTTCTTTCACACATATACATATATCTATTCTTCTTCGGATCCTTTTCCCATGTAGGTTATGACACAATGTTGAGTAGTCTTCTCTTGGTATTGCATAGGTCTTTGGTGATTATATATTTCACTTGTGTTTGTATCTCTGTTAACCTCAATATGGTAATGTATCCAATCCTCACACCTTTCCATTTGGTCAACCATAAGTTTTTTTTTAATGTATCTATGATAGTGTTTGTCTGTGGAAATATCTTTGTTTGTATCATTCTTTAGGTAACCCCTATATGTGATATGATAGTATATGTGTCTTTCGCTTTCTCACTTACTCCAAGTTGCGTGATTACTTCTAGACTCATCTATGGTGCTGCAAATGGCATTGTTTCATTTTTTCACTAGCTCATATTCCATCTGTACAGGTAGCAGTTCTTCTTTTTCCACCCATCTGTCGATGGGCTTTTTGGTTACTTTCATATCTTGGCTATTGTAATAGTATGCAATGCAGATTTGCGTGGCTGTGTCCTTCCAATTCTGTCTTCTTAGTTTATAGGTCCAGGAATAGGTCTGCTGGATCATATGGTAGCTCAGTGTTTACCTTTTAAAGGCACCTCTGTTCTGTTCTCCTTAGTGGCTCTTTCCAGGTTACGTCCCACTTAAAGTGGAGGGCATGTATTTCTTCCCAGCACCTTCAGGATTTATTCTTTGTAGTTTTTGCTGATGATTATTCTGAGTGATGTGAGCTGATACCTCTTTGTGGTTGAATTTGCATGTGTCTCATAATGGTTGAATTTGAGCTTTAAGACATGTCCTTTTTATTTTTCCAGCTGTGATTAGAGCTTATTTCTTCAAAGTGTTTTCTTAAAGTATGTGTCACCATTTGAAATATTTTGGCCATTATCTCCCTCAAGACATTTTGAGGGCAGGTTTCATTTACAGCCCTGCAGTACTTGTTCACATGAAGTGACCATTAGCTCAGGCTTTAAACCTGCTTTTGCAGGTAACGGCCAGAGAGCGGCAGCCTTTCTACGTTTCCCATGCTGGTACTAGGGAAACAGACCTACCGGCCAGTGGTGTTCTTCGGTTATAAATGAGAGTGCAATGTGCCCGGATAAACCCACAAATGTTGATGTCTCCTTGCTTTTGTTTGTTTTTAAATTTAATTTATATTTATTATTACAGTAATATTCCATTGTGTACGTGGACCACTTCTTCTTGGTGCATTCCTCGGTTGATGGACATTTTCATTGCTTCCAAGTGCTGGCTATGGTAAATCTTGCTGGCGTACAGGTTTGCCAGCCTGTGACTTTTTGATTCTCATTTTCTCAGGTGGTAGGCCAAGCAGTGGTTGTGATTGATTGACTGGTAGCTCAATGTTTCCCTTTTCAAAGCACCTACATTGTGTTTTCATTAGTGGCTCTTTACATGCCCCCCCTTACAACCGAGGGTACGCATTTCTCCACACTCCCTTCACCGTTTATTTTTTGCAGCATTATTCCTAATGGCCATTCTGACTGCTGTGAGCTGATAGGTTTTTGTAACATGGGTATGCATGTCATTAAAATTTTTAAAATTCACCATATTCCTATTCCTTTTTCTTTTCTCTTAAAAGAAAAAACCGTGAGTACAATATAGCTCTTGAAATTGTCTTCTTAGGAAGGTTGCCCTCTTCTGAAGTTTTTGGTCGATTTTTGACCCCAGAAATTTTCTGGAAGGCAGGTGCCATTTACAGAAATGCAAGTTGGTGAAAATTTAGTCACCTTTTGCAGTGGGTTCAAAGCTGCTGTTGTGGGAAACGGCCACAAGGAGGTAGCATTTCTCCATTCCCCAATCTGGGTACTAGGGCAGCAGAGCCTTTCTGGAAGTCATTGTCCTAGGTTGTAAATTAGAATGGAATTTGCCAGGAGAAATCCCCATAAGTTTATGTCTCATTACTTCTTCTTGGTTTTAAAATTTTTTTAATCTGGGTAAAGTTTAGAATATTGTTTGTCCTAGGTGTACACAATCTGGTTCATTTACACATTATGTATGTCTATTAATGTACAGATCCTCTTCCCATGTAAAATATTACAGTGTTCCGTCGACCTCCCTTGCTATATGTTCGGTCTTTTTGATACATGTATATACTATGTATTTGTATATGTATAGTAACACTAATCTTCATTTCTCGATTTCCCCGCTCCTTTCCTTTTCGATGAGCATAGTTTGTTTTCTAAGCCTGTGAGTGTCTTTCTCTTTGGAAATATGTTCATCTGTGTCAGTTATTAGATAATGCCATAAGTGATAATATAGGTCTTTTGCTTTCCGACCTACTTCATGTTTTGTGATTATCTCCAGGCTCATCTATGGTGCCTCAAAGAGCAGTGCTTCAATGTTTTCCATAGCTAATATTCCATTGTGTACATGGACCACTTCTTCTTGGTGCATTCCTCTGTTGATGGACATTTTCGTTGCTTCCAAGTGTTGCCTATGGTAAATATTGCTGGAGTGCAGGTTTGCCAGCCTGTGATTTTTGATTTTCATTTTCTCAGGTGGTAGACCCAGCAGTGGGTATGATTGATTGACTGGTATGGTAGCTCAACGTTTACCTTTTCAAGGCACCTCAATTGTGCTTTCATTAGTGGCTCTTACCTCTTCCCCCTTAGAATCGAGGGTACGCATTTCTCCACAATCACGTCAGCATTTATTGTTTGCAGCATTTTTGTTGATGGCCATTCTGACTGTTGTGAGCTGATAGGTTTTTGTAATTTGGGTTTACATGTCTGTAAAAATTCCTACAATTCATCATTTCTCCACACCTTTTTCTTTTCTGTTAAAAGAAAAAAGAAAAAATGTGTGAGTATAATATACCTCTTCAATTTTTCTTTTTGGAAGTTTGCACTCTAGAATTTTTTGGTCGATTTTCGGCCTCAGGATTTTTTGGAGGGCAGGTGTCATTTACAGAACTGCAATTGGTGAATATTTAGTGACCTTTTGGAGTGGGTTTAAAGCTGCTGTTGTGGGAAACGGCCACAAGGATGCAGCATTTCTCCATTCCCAAATCTGGGTACTAGGGCAGCAGAACCATTCTGGAAGTCGTTTGTATAGGTTGTAAATTTGAATGGAACGTGCCAGGAAAACCCCCCATAAGTTTATGTCTCATTACTCCTAGTTTGTTGTTTTAATTTTTTTCAATTAGCCTAATGGTTAGAATGTTGCTTGCCCAAGGTGTACACACTCTGGTTCATCTACTTAGTCTATATACCTATTTATGTAGAGATCCTCTTCCCGTGTAAATTATTACAGAGTGTTCCGTAAACCTTCCTTGCTATTTGGTCAGTCTTTTTGATATATGTATATAATATGTATTTGTATACATATGGTAACGCTAATCTTCATTTATCCATTCCCCTCACCTTTCCTTTTAGATAAGCATAGTTTTTTTAATAAGTCTGTGATTGACTTTCTCTGTGGAAATATGTTCATTTGTGTCAGTTTTTAGATAACGCCTATAAGTGATATCGTAGGATATAGGACTTTTGCTTTCCGACTTACCTCATGTTCTGTGATTATCTCCAAGATCATCTATGGTGCCTCAAAGAGCAGTGTTTCATTGTTTTCCATGGCTAGTATTCATTGTGTACATGGACCACTTCTTCTTTATCCTTTCATCTGTTGATGGACATTTTGGTTGCTTCACTGCCTTGTCTATTGTGAATCAGGCTGCAGTGCAGCTTTTGCAGCCCGGGTCTTCTTCATTCTGGTCTTCTCAGGTGAGAGGCCCATTGGTGCACCTGCTGGATTGAATGGTACCTCAATTTTTACTTTTAAACGCAGCTCCTTTCTGTTCTCATTATTAGCGTCTAACCCTTTTACATCTCACCAGCAGCTAGAGGGTACACAGTTCTCTAAAACCTCTTAGGCATTTATTGTTTGTAGTCTTTTTTCCAATGGTCAGTCGACTGGTGTGAGTTGAAAACTTTTTGTAGATTAGATTGCATGAGTCTAATACTTCCTGAGGCTGAGCTTTTATCCATTTTCCTTTCTTTAAAAAGAGAGTGAGTAAAATATACCTCTTCATACTATCTTCTTGCAAATTTTGCCTGTTTTGAAATTTTTATCCATTCCCTACCTCAGCACAATTTTGAGGGCAGGTGTCCTTTACAGCCCTGAGTCCTTGTGAATGGTAAGTGACCATTAGCTGTGGGTTAAAAGCTGCTCTGGCGGGAATTGGCCACAAGGCGGCAGCATTTCTCCTTTACCAAATCTGGTTACTAGGGCAACAGAGCCTTACTGGAAGTGGTGTTCTAGGTTGTAAATTAGAATGGAATGTGCGAGGAAAAAGCTCTTTAAGTTTATGTCTCATTACTTCTTGTTGGTATTTTTAACTTAATTTTTATTATTTATCACAGCAAACTTGAATACAATGTTTTGTTTGCTCTAGGTGTGCAAGATGTGGTTCTTTCACACATATACATATATCTATTCTTCTTTGGATCCTTTTCCCATGTAGGTTATGACACAATGTTCAGTAGTCTTCTCTTGGTATTGCATAGGTCTTTGGTGATTATATATTTCACTTGTGTTTGTATCTCTCTGTTAACCTCAATATGGTAATGTATCCAATCCTCACACCTTTCCATTTGGTCAACCATAAGTTTTTTTTAATGTATCTATGATAGTGTTTGTCTGTGGAAATATCTTTGTTTGTATCATTCTTTAGGTAACCCCTATATGTGATATGATAGTATATGTGTCTTTCGCTTTCTCACTTACTCCAAGTTGCGTGATTACTTCTAGACTCATCTATGGTGCTGCAAATGGCATTGTTTCATTTTTTCACTAGCTCATATTCCATCTGTACAGGTAGCAGTTCTTCTTTGTCCACCCATCTGCCGATGGGCTTTTTGGTTACTTCCATATCTTGGCTATTGTAATAGTATGCAATGCAGATTTACGTGGCTGTGTCCTTCCAATTCTGTCTTCTTAGTTTATAGGTCCAGGAATAGGTCTGCTGGATCATATGGTAGCTCAGTGTTTACCTTTTAAAGGCACCTCTGTTCTGTTCTCCTTAGTGGCTCTTTCCAGGTTACGTCCCACTTAAAGTGGAGGGCATGTATTTCTTCCCAGCACCTTCAGGATTTATTCTTTGTAGTTTTTGCTGATGATTATTCTGAGTGGTGTGAGCTGATACCTCTTTGTGGTTGAATTTGCATGTGTCTCATAATGCGTTGAAATTGAGCTTTAAGACATGTCCTTTTTATTTTTCCAGCTGTGATTAGAGCTTATTTCTTCAAAGTGTTTTCTTAAAGTATGTGTCACCATTTGAAATATTTTGGCCATTATCTCCCTCAAGACATTTTGAGGGCAGGTTTCATTTACAGCCCTGCAGTACTTGTTCACATGAAGTGACTATTAGCTCAGGCTTTAAACCTGCTTTTGCAGGTAACGGCCAGAGAGCGGCAGCCTTTCTACGTTTCCCATGCTGGTACTAGGGAAACAGACCTACCGGCCAGTGGTGTTCTTCGGTTATAAATGAGAGTGCAATGTGCCCGGATAAACCCACAAATGTTGATGTCTCCTTGCTTTTGTTTGTTTTTAAATTTAATTTATATTTATTATTACAGTAATATTCCATTGTGTACGTGGACCACTTCTTCTTGGTGCATTCCTCGGTTGATGGACATTTTCATTGCTTCCAAGTGCTGGCTATGGTAAATCTTGCTGGCGTACAGGTTTGCCAGCCTGTGACTTTTTGATTCTCATTTTCTCAGGTGGTAGGCCAAGCAGTGGTTGTGATTGATTGACTGGTAGCTCAATGTTTCCCTTTTCAAAGCACCTACATTGTGTTTTCATTAGTGGCTCTTTACATGCCCCCCCTTACAACCGAGGGTACGCATTTCTCCACACTCCCTTCACCGTTTATTTTTTGCAGCATTATTCCTAATGGCCATTCTGACTGCTGTGAGCTGATAGGTTTTTGTAACATGGGTATGCATGTCATTAAAATTTTTAAAATTCATCATATTCCTATACCTTTTTCTTTTCTCTTAAAAGAAAAAAACGTGAGTACAATATAGCTCTTGAAATTTTCTTCTTCGCTGGTTGCCCTCTTCTGAAGTTTTTGGTCGATTTTTGACCCCAGAAATTTTCTGGAAGGCAGGTGCCATTTACAGAAATGCAAGTTGGTGAAAATTTAGTCACCTTTTGCAGTGGGTTCAAAGCTGCTGTTGTGGGAAACGGCCACAAGGAGGTAGCATTTCTCCATTCCCCAATCTGGGTACTAGGGCAGCAGAGCCTTTCTGGAAGTCATTGTCCTAGGTTGTAAATTAGAATGGAATTTGCCAGGAGAAATCCCCATAAGTTTATGTCTCATTACTTCTTTTTGGTTTTAAAATTTTTTTAATCTGGGTAAAGTTTAGAATATTGTTTGTCCTAGGTGTACACAATCTGGTTCATTTACACATTATGTATGTCTATTAATGTACAGATCCTCTTCCCATGTAAAATATTACAGTGTTCCGTCGACCTCCCTTGCTATATGTTCGGTCTTTTTGATACATGTATATACTATGTATTTGTATATGTATAGTAACACTAATCTTCATTTCTCGATTTCCCCGCTCCTTTCCTTTTCGATGAGCATAGTTTGTTTTCTAAGCCTGTGAGTGTCTTTCTCTTTGGAAATATGTTCATCTGTGTCAGTTATTAGATAATGCCATAAGTGATAATATAGGTCTTTTGCTTTCCGACCTACTTCATGTTTTGTGATTATCTCCAGGCTCATCTATGGTGCCTCAAAGAGCAGTGCTTCAATGTTTTCCATAGCTAATATTCCATTGTGTACATGGACCACTTCTTCTTGGTGCATTCCTCTCTTGATGGACATTTTCGTTGCTTCCAAGTGTTGCCTATGGTAAATATTGCTGGAGTGCAGGTTTGCCAGCCTGTGATTTTTGATTTTCATTTTCTCAGGTGGTAGACCCAGCAGTGGGTATGATTGATTGACTGGTATGGTAGCTCAACGTTTACCTTTTCAAGGCACCTCAATTGTGCTTTCATTAGTGGCTCTTACCTCTTCCCCCTTAGAATCGAGGGTACGCATTTCTCCACAATCACGTCAGCATTTATTGTTTGCAGCATTTTTGTTGATGGCCATTCTGACTGTTGTGAGCTGATAGGTTTTTGTAATTTGGGTTTACATGTCTGTAAAAATTCCTACAATTCATCATTTCTCCACACCTTTTTCTTTTCTGTTAAAAGAAAAAAGAAAAAATGTGTGAGTATAATATACCTCTTCAATTTTTCTTTTTGGAAGTTTGCACTCTAGAATTTTTTGGTCGATTTTCGGCCTCAGGATTTTTTGGAGGGCAGGTGTCATTTACAGAACTGCAATTGGTGAATATTTAGTGACCTTTTGGAGTGGGTTTAAAGCTGCTGTTGTGGGAAACGGCCACAAGGATGCAGCATTTCTCCATTCCCAAATCTGGGTACTAGGGCAGCAGAACCATTCTGGAAGTCGTTTGTATAGGTTGTAAATTTGAATGGAACGTGCCAGGAAAACCCCCCATAAGTTTATGTCTCATTACTCCTAGTTTGTTGTTTTAATTTTTTTCAATTAGCCTAATGGTTAGAATGTTGCTTGCCCAAGGTGTACACACTCTGGTTCATCTACTTAGTCTATATACCTATTTATGTAGAGATCCTCTTCCCGTGTAAATTATTACAGAGTGTTCCGTAAACCTTCCTTGCTATTTGGTCAGTCTTTTTGATATATGTATATAATATGTATTTGTATACATATGGTAACGCTAATCTTCATTTATCCATTCCCCTCACCTTTCCTTTTAGATAAGCATAGTTTTTTTAATAAGTCTGTGATTGACTTTCTCTGTGGAAATATGTTCATTTGTGTCAGTTTTTAGATAACGCCTATAAGTGATATCGTAGGATATAGGACTTTTGCTTTCCGACTTACCTCATGTTCTGTGATTATCTCCAAGATCATCTATGGTGCCTCAAAGAGCAGTGTTTCATTGTTTTCCATGGCTAGTATTCATTGTGTACATGGACCACTTCTTCTTTATCCTTTCATCTGTTGATGGACATTTTGGTTGCTTCACTGCCTTGTCTATTGTGAATCAGGCTGCAGTGCAGCTTTTGCAGCCCGGGTCTTCTTCATTCTGGTCTTCTCAGGTGAGAGGCCCATTGGTGCACCTGCTGGATTGAATGGTACCTCAATTTTTACTTTTAAACGCAGCTCCTTTCTGTTCTCATTATTAGCGTCTAACCCTTTTACATCTCACCAGCAGCTAGAGGGTACACAGTTCTCTAAAACCTCTTAGGCATTTATTGTTTGTAGTCTTTTTTCCAATGGTCAGTCGACTGGTGTGAGTTGAAAACTTTTTGTAGATTAGATTGCATGAGTCTAATACTTCCTGAGGCTGAGCTTTTATCCATTTTCCTTTCTTTAAAAAGAGAGTGAGTAAAATATACCTCTTCATACTATCTTCTTGCAAATTTTGCCTGTTTTGAAATTTTTATCCATTCCCTACCTCAGCACAATTTTGAGGGCAGGTGTCCTTTACAGCCCTGAGTCCTTGTGAATGGTAAGTGACCATTAGCTGTGGGTTAAAAGCTGCTCTGGCGGGAATTGGCCACAAGGCGGCAGCATTTCTCCTTTACCAAATCTGGTTACTAGGGCAACAGAGCCTTACTGGAAGTGGTGTTCTAGGTTGTAAATTAGAATGGAATGTGCGAGGAAAAAGCTCTTTAAGTTTATGTCTCATTACTTCTTGTTGGTATTTTTAACTTAATTTTTATTATTTATCACAGCAAACTTGAATACAATGTTTTGTTTGCTCTAGGTGTGCAAGATGTGGTTCTTTCACACATATACATATATCTATTCTTCTTTGGATCCTTTTCCCATGTAGGTTATGACACAATGTTCAGTAGTCTTCTCTTGGTATTGCATAGGTCTTTGGTGATTATATATTTCACTTGTGTTTGTATCTCTCTGTTAACCTCAATATGGTAATGTATCCAATCCTCACACCTTTCCATTTGGTCAACCATAAGTTTTTTTTAATGTATCTATGATAGTGTTTGTCTGTGGAAATATCTTTGTTTGTATCATTCTTTAGGTAACCCCTATATGTGATATGATAGTATATGTGTCTTTCGCTTTCTCACTTACTCCAAGTTGCGTGATTACTTCTAGACTCATCTATGGTGCTGCAAATGGCATTGTTTCATTTTTTCACTAGCTCATATTCCATCTGTACAGGTAGCAGTTCTTCTTTGTCCACCCATCTGCCGATGGGCTTTTTGGTTACTTCCATATCTTGGCTATTGTAATAGTATGCAATGCAGATTTGCGTGGCTGTGTCCTTCCAATTCTGTCTTCTTAGTTTATAGGTCCAGGAATAGGTCTGCTGGATCATATGGTAGCTCAGTGTTTACCTTTTAAAGGCACCTCTGTTCTGTTCTCCTTAGTGGCTCTTTCCAGGTTACGTCCCACTTAAAGTGGAGGGCATGTATTTCTTCCCAGCACCTTCAGGATTTATTCTTTGTAGTTTTTGCTGATGATTATTCTGAGTGGTGTGAGCTGATACCTCTTTGTGGTTGAATTTGCATGTGTCTCATAATGCGTTGAAATTGAGCTTTAAGACATGTCCTTTTTATTTTTCCAGCTGTGATTAGAGCTTATTTCTTCAAAGTGTTTTCTTAAAGTATGTGTCACCATTTGAAATATTTTGGCCATTATCTCCCTCAAGACATTTTGAGGGCAGGTTTCATTTACAGCCCTGCAGTACTTGTTCACATGAAGTGACTATTAGCTCAGGCTATAAACCTGCTTTTGCAGGTAACGGCCAGAGAGCGGCAGCCTTTCTACGTTTCCCATGCTGGTACTAGGGAAACAGACCTACCGGCCAGTGGTGTTCTTCGGTTATAAATGAGAGTGCAATGTGCCCGGATAAACCCACAAATGTTGATGTCTCCTTGCTTTTGTTTGTTTTTAAATTTAATTTATATTTATTATTACAGTAATATTCCATTGTGTACGTGGACCACTTCTTCTTGGTGCATTCCTCGGTTGATGGACATTTTCATTGCTTCCAAGTGCTGGCTATGGTAAATCTTGCTGGCGTACAGGTTTGCCAGCCTGTGACTTTTTGATTCTCATTTTCTCAGGTGATAGGCCAAGCAGTGGTTGTGATTGATTGACTGGTAGCTCAATGTTTCCCTTTTCAAAGCACCTACATTGTGTTTTCATTAGTGGCTCTTTACATGCCCCCCCTTACAACCGAGGGTACGCATTTCTCCACACTCCCTTCACCGTTTATTTTTTGCAGCATTATTCCTAATGGCCACTCTGACTGCTGTGAGCTGATAGGTTTTTGTAACATGGGTATGCATGTCATTAAAATTTTTAAAATTCACCATATTCCTATTCCTTTTTCTTTTCTCTTAAAAGAAAAAACCGTGAGTACAATATAGCTCTTGAAATTGTCTTCTTAGGAAGGTTGCCCTCTTCTGAAGTTTTTGGTCGATTTTTGACCCCAGAAATTTTCTGGAAGACAGGTGCCATTTACAGAAATGCAAGTTGGTGAAAATTTAGTCACCTTTTGCAGTGGGTTCAAAGCTGCTGTTGTGGGAAACGGCCACAAGGAGGTAGCATTTCTCCATTCCCCAATCTGGGTACTAGGGCAGCAGAGCCTTTCTGGAAGTCATTGTCCTAGGTTGTAAATTAGAATGGAATTTGCCAGGAGAAATCCCCATAAGTTTATGTCTCATTATTTCTTCTTGGTTTTAAAATTTTTTTAATCTGGGTAAAGTTTAGAATATTGTTTGTCCTAGGTGTACACAATCTGGTTCATTTACACATTATGTATGTCTATTAATGTACAGATCCTCTTCCCATGTAAAATATTCCAGTGTTCTGTCGACCTCCCTTGCTATATGTTCGGTCTTTTTGATACATGTATATACTATGTATTTGTATATGTATAGTAACACTAATCTTCATTTCTCGATTTCCCCGCTCCTTTCCTTTTCGATGAGCATAGTTTGTTTTCTAAGCCTGTGAGTGTCTTTCTCTTTGGAAATATGTTCATCTGCGTCAGTTATTAGATAATGCCATAAGTGATAATATAGGTCTTTTGCTTTCCGACCTACTTCATGTTTTGTGATTATCTCCAGGCTCATCTATGGTGCCTCAAAGAGCAGTGCTTCAATGTTTTCCATAGCTAATATTCCATTGTGTACATGGACCACTTCTTCTTGGTGCATTCCTCTGTTGATGGACATTTTCGTTGCTTCCAAGTGTTGCCTATGGTAAATATTGCTGGAGTGCAGGTTTGCCAGCCTGTGATTTTTGATTTTCATTTTCTCAGGTGGTAGACCCAGCAGTGGGTATGATTGATTGACTGGTATGGTAGCTCAACGTTTACCTTTTCAAGGCACCTCAATTGTGCTTTCATTAGTGGCTCTTACCACTTCCCCCTTAGAATCGAGGGTACGCATTTCTCCACAATCACGTCAGCATTTATTGTTTGCAGCATTTTTGTTGATGGCCATTCTGACTGGTGTGAGCTGATAGGTTTTTGTAATTTGGGTTTACATGTCTGTAAAAATTCCTACAATTCATCATTTCTCCACACCTTTTTCTTTTCTGTTAAAAGAAAAAAGAAAAAATGTGTGAGTATAATATACCTCTTCAATTTTTCTTTTTGGAAGGTTGCACTCTAGAATTTTTTGGTCGATTTTCGGCCTCAGGATTTTTTGGAGGGCAGGTGTCATTTACAGAACTGCAATTGGTGAATATTTAGTGACCTTTTGGAGTGGGTTTAAAGCTGCTGTTGTGGGAAACGGCCACAAGGATGCAGCATTTCTCCATTCCCAAATCTGGGTACTAGGGCAGCAGAACCATTCTGGAAGTCGTTTGTATAGGTTGTAAATTTGAATGGAACGTGCCAGGAAAACCCCCCATAAGTTTATGTCTCATTACTCCTAGTTTGTTGTTTTAATTTTTTTCAATTAGCCTAATGGTTAGAATGTTGCTTGCCCAAGGTGTACACACTCTGGTTCATCTACATAGTCTATATACCTATTTATGTAGAGATCCTCTTCCCGTGTAAATTATTACAGAGTGTTCCGTAAACCTTCCTTGCTATTTGGTCAGTCTTTTTGATATATGTATATAATATGTATTTGTATACATATGGTAACGCTAATCTTCCTTTATCCATTCCCCTCACCTTTCCTTTTAGATAAGCATAGTTTTTTTAATAAGTCTGTGATTGACTTTCTCTGTGGAAATATGTTCATTTGTGTCAGTTTTTAGATAACGCCTATAAGTGATATCGTAGGATATAGGACTTTTGCTTTCCGACTTACCTCATGTTCTGTGATTATCTCCAAGATCATCTATGGTGCCTCAAAGAGCAGTGTTTCATTGTTTTCCATGGCTAGTATTCATTGTGTACATGGACCACTTCTTCTTTATCCTTTCATCTGTTGATGGACATTTTGGTTGCTTCACTGCCTTGTCTATTGTGAATCAGGCTGCAGTGCAGCTTTTGCAGCCCGGGTTTTCTTCATTCTGGTCTTCTCAGGTGAGAGGCCCATTGGTGCACCTGCTGGATTGAATGGTACCTCAATTTTTACTTTTAAACGCAGCTCCTTTCTGTTCTCATTATTAGCGTCTAACCCTTTTACATCTCACCAGCAGCTAGAGGGTACACAGTTCTCTAAAACCTCTTAGGCATTTATTGTTTGTCGTCTTTTTTCCAATGGTCAGTCGACTGGTGTGAGTTGAAAACTTTTTGTAGATTAGATTGCATGAGTCTAATACTTCCTGAGGCTGAGCTTTTATCCATTTTCCTTTCTTTAAAAAGAGAGTGAGTAAAACATACCTCTTCATACTATCTTCTTGCAAATTTTGCCTGTTTTGAAATTTTTATCCATTCCCTACCTCAGCACAATTTTGAGGGCAGGTGTCCTTTACAGCCCTGAGTCCTTGTGAATGGTAAGTGACCATTAGCTGTGGGTTAAAAGCTGCTCTGGCGGGAATTGGCCACAAGGCGGCAGCATTTCTCCTTTACCAAATCTGGTTACTAGGGCAACAGAGCCTTACTGGAAGTGGTGTTCTAGGTTGTAAATTAGAATGGAATGTGCGAGGAAAAAGCTCTTTAAGTTTATGTCTCATTACTTCTTGTTGGTATTTTTAACTTAATTTTTATTATTTATCACAGCAAACTTGAATACAATGTTTTGTTTGCTCTAGGTGTGCAAGATGTGGTTCTTTCACACATATACATATATCTATTCTTCTTTGGATCCTTTTCCCATGTAGGTTATGACACAATGTTCAGTAGTCTTCTCTTGGTATTGCATAGGTCTTTGGTGATTATATATTTCACTTGTGTTTGTATCTCTCTGTTAACCTCAATATGGTAATGTATCCAATCCTCACACCTTTCCATTTGGTCAACCATAAGTTTTTTTTAATGTATCTATGATAGTGTTTGTCTGTGGAAATATCTTTGTTTGTATCATTCTTTAGGTAACCCCTATATGTGATATGATAGTATATGTGTCTTTCGCTTTCTCACTTACTCCAAGTTGCGTTATTACTTCTAGACTCATCTATGGTGCTGCAAATGGCATTGTTTCATTTTTTCACTAGCTCATATTCCATCTGTACAGGTAGCAGTTCTTCTTTGTCCACCCATCTGCCGATGGGCTTTTTGGTTACTTCCATATCTTGGCTATTGTAATAGTATGCAATGCAGATTTGCGTGGCTGTGTCCTTCCAATTCTGTCTTCTTAGTTTATAGGTCCAGGAATAGGTCTGCTGGATCATATGGTAGCTCAGTGTTTACCTTTTAAAGGCACCTCTGTTCTGTTCTCCTTAGTGGCTCTTTCCAGGTTACGTCCCACTTAAAGTGGAGGGCATGTATTTCTTCCCAGCACCTTCAGGATTTATTCTTTGTAGTTTTTGCTGATGATTATTCTGAGTGGTGTGAGCTGATACCTCTTTGTGGTTGAATTTGCATGTGTCTCATAATGCGTTGAAATTGAGCTTTAAGACATGTCCTTTTTATTTTTCCAGCTGTGATTAGAGCTTATTTCTTCAAAGTGTTTTCTTAAAGTATGTGTCACCATTTGAAATATTTTGGCCATTATCTCCCTCAAGACATTTTGAGGGCAGGTTTCATTTACAGCCCTGCAGTACTTGTTCACATGAAGTGACTATTAGCTCAGGCTTTAAACCTGCTTTTGCAGGTAACGGCCAGAGAGCGGCAGCCTTTCTACGTTTCCCATGCTGGTACTAGGGAAACAGACCTACCGGCCAGTGGTGTTCTTCGGTTATAAATGAGAGTGCAATGTGCCCGGATAAACCCACAAATGTTGATGTCTCCTTGCTTTTGTTTGTTTTTAAATTTAATTTATATTTATTATTACAGTAATATTCCATTGTGTACGTGGACCACTTCTTCTTGGTGCATTCCTCGGTTGATGGACATTTTCATTGCTTCCAAGTGCTGGCTATGGTAAATCTTGCTGGCGTACAGGTTTGCCAGCCTGTGACTTTTTGATTCTCATTTTCTCAGGTGATAGGCCAAGCAGTGGTTGTGATTGATTGACTGGTAGCTCAATGTTTCCCTTTTCAAAGCACCTACATTGTGTTTTCATTAGTGGCTCTTTACATGCCCCCCCTTACAACCGAGGGTACGCATTTCTCCACACTCCCTTCACCGTTTATTTTTTGCAGCATTATTCCTAATGGCCATTCTGACTGCTGTGAGCTGATAGGTTTTTGTAACATGGGTATGCATGTCATTAAAATTTTTAAAATTCACCATATTCCTATTCCTTTTTCTTTTCTCTTAAAAGAAAAAACCGTGAGTACAATATAGCTCTTGAAATTGTCTTCTTAGGAAGGTTGCCCTCTTCTGAAGTTTTTGGTCGATTTTTGACCCCAGAAATTTTCTGGAAGACAGGTGCCATTTACAGAAATGCAAGTTGGTGAAAATTTAGTCACCTTTTGCAGTGGGTTCAAAGCTGCTGTTGTGGGAAACGGCCACAAGGAGGTAGCATTTCTCCATTCCCCAATCTGGGTACTAGGGCAGCAGAGCCTTTCTGGAAGTCATTGTCCTAGGTTGTAAATTAGAATGGAATTTGCCAGGAGAAATCCCCATAAGTTTATGTCTCATTATTTCTTCTTGGTTTTAAAATTTTTTTAATCTGGGTAAAGTTTAGAATATTGTTTGTCCTAGGTGTACACAATCTGGTTCATTTACACATTATGTATGTCTATTAATGTACAGATCCTCTTCCCATGTAAAATATTCCAGTGTTCTGTCGACCTCCCTTGCTATATGTTCGGTCTTTTTGATACATGTATATACTATGTATTTGTATATGTATAGTAACACTAATCTTCATTTCTCGATTTCCCCGCTCCTTTCCTTTTCGATGAGCATAGTTTGTTTTCTAAGCCTGGGAGTGTCTTTCTCTTTGGAAATATGTTCATCTGCGTCAGTTATTAGATAATGCCATAAGTGATAATATAGGTCTTTTGCTTTCCGACCTACTTCATGTTTTGTGATTATCTCCAGGCTCATCTATGGTGCCTCAAAGAGCAGTGCTTCAATGTTTTCCATAGCTAATATTCCATTGTGTACATGGACCACTTCTTCTTGGTGCATTCCTCTGTTGATGGACATTTTCGTTGCTTCCAAGTGTTGCCTATGGTAAATATTGCTGGAGTGCAGGTTTGCCAGCCTGTGATTTTTGATTTTCATTTTCTCAGGTGGTAGACCCAGCAGTGGGTATGATTGATTGACTGGTATGGTAGCTCAACGTTTACCTTTTCAAGGCACCTCAATTGTGCTTTCATTAGTGGCTCTTACCACTTCCCCCTTAGAATCGAGGGTACGCATTTCTCCACAATCACGTCAGCATTTATTGTTTGCAGCATTTTTGTTGATGGCCATTCTGACTGGTGTGAGCTGATAGGTTTTTGTAATTTGGGTTTACATGTCTGTAAAAATTCCTACAATTCATCATTTCTCCACACCTTTTTCTTTTCTGTTAAAAGAAAAAAGAAAAAATGTGTGAGTATAATATACCTCTTCAATTTTTCTTTTTGGAAGGTTGCACTCTAGAATTTTTTGGTCGATTTTCGGCCTCAGGATTTTTTGGAGGGCAGGTGTCATTTACAGAACTGCAATTGGTGAATATTTAGTGACCTTTTGGAGTGGGTTTAAAGCTGCTGTTGTGGGAAACGGCCACAAGGATGCAGCATTTCTCCATTCCCAAATCTGGGTACTAGGGCAGCAGAACCATTCTGGAAGTCGTTTGTATAGGTTGTAAATTTGAATGGAACGTGCCAGGTAAACCCCCCATAAGTTTATGTCTCATTACTCCTAGTTTGTTGTTTTAATTTTTTTCAATTAGCCTAATGGTTAGAATGTTGCTTGCCCAAGGTGTACACACTCTGGTTCATCTACATAGTCTATATACCTATTTATGTAGAGATCCTCTTCCCGTGTAAATTATTACAGAGTGTTCCGTAAACCTTCCTTGCTATTTGGTCAGTCTTTTTGATATATGTATATAATATGTATTTGTATACATATGGTAATGCTAATCTTCATTTATCCATTCCCCTCACCTTTCCTTTTAGATAAGCATAGTTTTTTTAATAAGTCTGTGATTGACTTTCTCTGTGGAAATATGTTCATTTGTGTCAGTTTTTAGATAACGCCTATAAGTGATATCGTAGGATATAGGACTTTTGCTTTCCGACTTACCTCATGTTCTGTGATTATCTCCAAGATCATCTATGGTGCCTCAAAGAGCAGTGTTTCATTGTTTTCCATGGCTAGTATTCATTGTGTACATGGACCACTTCTTCTTTATCCTTTCATCTGTTGATGGACATTTTGGTTGCTTCACTGCCTTGTCTATTGTGAATCAGGCTGCAGTGCAGCTTTTGCAGCCCGGGTCTTCTTCATTCTGGTCTTCTCAGGTGAGAGGCCCATTGGTGCACCTGCTGGATTGAATGGTACCTCAATTTTTACTTTTAAACGCAGCTCCTTTCTGTTCTCATTATTAGCGTCTAACCCTTTTACATTTCACCAGCAGCTAGAGGGTACACAGTTCTCTAAAACCTCTTAGGCATTTATTGTTTGTAGTCTTTTTTCCAATGGTCAGTCGACTGGTGTGAGTTGAAAACTTTTTGTAGATTAGATTGCATGAGTCTAATACTTCCTGAGGCTGAGCTTTTATCCATTTTCCTTTCTTTAAAAAGAGAGTGAGTAAAACATACCTCTTCATACTATCTTCTTGCAAATTTTGCCTGTTTTGAAATTTTTATCCATTCCCTATCTCAGCACAATTTTGAGGGCAGGTGTCCTTTACAGCCCTGAGTCCTTGTGAATGGTAAGTGACCATTAGCTGTGGGTTAAAAGCTGCTCTGGCGGGAATTGGCCACAAGGCGGCAGCATTTCTCCTTTACCAAATCTGGTTACTAGGGCAACAGAGCCTTACTGGAAGTGGTGTTCTAGGTTGTAAATTAGAATGGAATGTGCGAGGAAAAAGCTCTTTAAGTTTATGTCTCATTACTTCTTCTTGGTATTTTTAACTTAATTTTTATTATTTATCACAGCAAACTTGAATACAATGTTTTGTTTGCTCTAGGTGTGCAAGATGTGGTTCTTTCACACATATACATATATCTATTCTTCTTTGGATCCTTTTCCCATGTAGGTTATGACACAATGTTCAGTAGTCTTCTCTTGGTATTGCATAGGTCTTTGGTGATTATATATTTCACTTGTGTTTGTATCTCTCTGTTAACCTCAATATGGTAATGTATCCAATCCTCACACCTTTCCATTTGGTCAACCATAAGTTTTTTTTAATGTATCTATGATAGTGTTTGTCTGTGGAAATATCTTTGTTTGTATCATTCTTTAGGTAACCCCTATATGTGATATGATAGTATATGTGTCTTTCGCTTTCTCACTTACTCCAAGTTGCGTGATTACTTCTAGACTCATCTATGGTGCTGCAAATGGCATTGTTTCATTTTTTCACTAGCTCATATTCCATCTGTACAGGTAGCAGTTCTTCTTTGTCCACCCATCTGCCGATGGGCTTTTTGGTTACTTCCATATCTTGGCTATTGTAATAGTATGCAATGCAGATTTGCGTGGCTGTGTCCTTCCAATTCTGTCTTCTTAGTTTATAGGTCCAGGAATAGGTCTGCTGGATCATATGGTAGCTCAGTGTTTACCTTTTAAAGGCACCTCTGTTCTGTTCTCCTTAGTGGCTCTTTCCAGGTTACGTCCCACTTAAAGTGGAGGGCATGTATTTCTTCCCAGCACCTTCAGGATTTATTCTTTGTAGTTTTTGCTGATGATTATTCTGAGTGGTGTGAGCTGATACCTCTTTGTGGTTGAATTTGCATGTGTCTCATAATGCGTTGAAATTGAGCTTTAAGACATGTCCTTTTTATTTTTCCAGCTGTGATTAGAGCTTATTTCTTCAAAGTGTTTTCTTAAAGTATGTGTCACCATTTGAAATATTTTGGCCATTATCTCCCTCAAGACATTTTGAGGGCAGGTTTCATTTACAGCCCTGCAGTACTTGTTCACATGAAGTGACCATTAGCTCAGGCTTTAAACCTGCTTTTGCAGGTAACGGCCAGAGAGCGGCAGCCTTTCTACGTTTCCCATGCTGGTACTAGGGAAACAGACCTACCGGCCAGTGGTGTTCTTCGGTTATAAATGAGAGTGCAATGTGCCCGGATAAACCCACAAATGTTGATGTCTCCTTGCTTTTGTTTGTTTTTAAATTTAATTTATATTTATTATTACAGTAATATTCCATTGTGTACGTGGACCACTTCTTCTTGGTGCATTCCTCGGTTGATGGACATTTTCATTGCTTCCAAGTGCTGGCTATGGTAAATCTTGCTGGCGTACAGGTTTGCCAGCCTGTGACTTTTTGATTCTCATTTTCTCAGGTGATAGGCCAAGCAGTGGTTGTGATTGATTGACTGGTAGCTCAATGTTTACCTTTTCAAAGCACCTACATTGTGTTTTCATTAGTGGCTCTTTACATGCCCCCCCTTACAACCGAGGGTACGCATTTCTCCACACTCCCTTCACCGTTTATTTTTTGCAGCATTATTCCTAATGGCCATTCTGACTGCTGTGAGCTGATAGGTTTTTGTAACATGGGTATGCATGTCATTAAAATTTTTAAAATTCACCATATTCCTATTCCTTTTTCTTTTCTCTTAAAAGAAAAAACCGTGAGTACAATATAGCTCTTGAAATTGTCTTCTTAGGAAGGTTGCCCTCTTCTGAAGTTTTTGGTCGATTTTTGACCCCAGAAATTTTCTGGAAGACAGGTGCCATTTACAGAAATGCAAGTTGGTGAAAATTTAGTCACCTTTTGCAGTGGGTTCAAAGCTGCTGTTGTGGGAAACGGCCACAAGGAGGTAGCATTTCTCCATTCCCCAATCTGGGTACTAGGGCAGCAGAGCCTTTCTGGAAGTCATTGTCCTAGGTTGTAAATTAGAATGGAATTTGCCAGGAGAAATCCCCATAAGTTTATGTCTCATTATTTCTTCTTGGTTTTAAAATTTTTTTAATCTGGGTAAAGTTTAGAATATTGTTTGTCCTAGGTGTACACAATCTGGTTCATTTACACATTATGTATGTCTATTAATGTACAGATCCTCTTCCCATGTAAAATATTCCAGTGTTCTGTCGACCTCCCTTGCTATATGTTCGGTCTTTTTGATACATGTATATACTATGTATTTGTATATGTATAGTAACACTAATCTTCATTTCTCGATTTCCCCGCTCCTTTCCTTTTCGATGAGCATAGTTTGTTTTCTAAGCCTGTGAGTGTCTTTCTCTTTGGAAATATGTTCATCTGCGTCAGTTATTAGATAATGCCATAAGTGATAATATAGGTCTTTTGCTTTCCGACCTACTTCATGTTTTGTGATTATCTCCAGGCTCATCTATGGTGCCTCAAAGAGCAGTGCTTCAATGTTTTCCATAGCTAATATTCCATTGTGTACATGGACCACTTCTTCTTGGTGCATTCCTCTGTTGATGGACATTTTCGTTGCTTCCAAGTGTTGCCTATGGTAAATATTGCTGGAGTGCAGGTTTGCCAGCCTGTGATTTTTGATTTTCATTTTCTCAGGTGGTAGACCCAGCAGTGGGTATGATTGATTGACTGGTATGGTAGCTCAACGTTTACCTTTTCAAGGCACCTCAATTGTGCTTTCATTAGTGGCTCTTACCACTTCCCCCTTAGAATCGAGGGTACGCATTTCTCCACAATCACGTCAGCATTTATTGTTTGCAGCATTTTTGTTGATGGCCATTCTGACTGGTGTGAGCTGATAGGTTTTTGTAATTTGGGTTTACATGTCTGTAAAAATTCCTACAATTCATCATTTCTCCACACCTTTTTCTTTTCTGTTAAAAGAAAAAAGAAAAAATGTGTGAGTATAATATACCTCTTCAATTTTTCTTTTTGGAAGGTTGCACTCTAGAATTTTTTGGTCGATTTTCGGCCTCAGGATTTTTTGGAGGGCAGGTGTCATTTACAGAACTGCAATTGGTGAATATTTAGTGACCTTTTGGAGTGGGTTTAAAGCTGCTGTTGTGGGAAACGGCCACAAGGATGCAGCATTTCTCCATTCCCAAATCTGGGTACTAGGGCAGCAGAACCATTCTGGAAGTCGTTTGTATAGGTTGTAAATTTGAATGGAACGTGCCAGGAAAACCCCCCATAAGTTTATGTCTCATTACTCCTAGTTTGTTGTTTTAATTTTTTTCAATTAGCCTAATGGTTAGAATGTTGCTTGCCCAAGGTATACACACTCTGGTTCATCTACATAGTCTATATACATATTTATGTCGAGTTCCTCTTCCCGTGTAAATTATTACAGAGTGTTCCGTAAACCTTCCTTGCTATTTGGTCAGTCTTTTTGATATATGTATATAATATGTATTTGTATACATATGGTAACGCTAATCTTCATTTATCCATTCCCCTCACCTTTCCTTTTAGATAGCATAGTTTTTTTAATAAGTCTGTGATTGACTTTCTCTGTGGAAATATGTTCATTTGTGTCAGTTTTTAGATAACGCCTATAAGTGATATCGTAGGATATAGGACTTTTGCTTTCCGACTTACCTCATGTTCTGTGATTATCTCCAAGATCATCTATGGTGCCTCAAAGAGCAGTGTTTCATTGTTTTCCATGGCTAGTATTCATTGTGTACATGGACCACTTCTTCTTTATCCTTTCATCTGTTGATGGACATTTTGGTTGCTTCACTGCCTTGTCTATTGTGAATCAGGCTGCAGTGCAGCTTTTGCAGCCCGGGTCTTCTTCATTCTGGTCTTCTCAGGTGAGAGGCCCATTGGTGCACCTGCTGGATTGAATGGTACCTCAATTTTTACTTTTAAACGCAGCTCCTTTCTGTTCTCATTATTAGCGTCTAACCCTTTTACATTTCACCAGCAGCTAGAGGGTACACAGTTCTCTAAAACCTCTTAGGCATTTATTGTTTGTAGTCTTTTTTCCAATGGTCAGTCGACTGGTGTGAGTTGAAAACTTTTTGTAGATTAGATTGCATGAGTCTAATACTTCCTGAGGCTGAGCTTTTATCCATTTTCCTTTCTTTAAAAAGAGAGTGAGTAAAACATACCTCTTCATACTATCTTCTTGCAAATTTTGCCTGTTTTGAAATTTTTATCCATTCCCTATCTCAGCACAATTTTGAGGGCAGGTGTCCTTTACAGCCCTGAGTCCTTGTGAATGGTAAGTGACCATTAGCTGTGGGTTAAAAGCTGCTCTGGCGGGAATTGGCCACAAGGCGGCAGCATTTCTCCTTTACCAAATCTGGTTACTAGGGCAACAGAGCCTTACTGGAAGTGGTGTTCTAGGTTGTAAATTAGAATGGAATGTGCGAGGAAAAAGCTCTTTAAGTTTATGTCTCATTACTTCTTCTTGGTATTTTTAACTTAATTTTTATTATTTATCACAGCAAACTTGAATACAATGTTTTGTTTGCTCTAGGTGTGCAAGATGTGGTTCTTTCACACATATACATATATCTATTCTTCTTTGGATCCTTTTCCCATGTAGGTTATGACACAATGTTCAGTAGTCTTCTCTTGGTATTGCATAGGTCTTTGGTGATTATATATTTCACTTGTGTTTGTATCTCTCTGTTAACCTCAATATGGTAATGTATCCAATCCTCACACCTTTCCATTTGGTCAACCATAAGTTTTTTTTAATGTATCTATGATAGTGTTTGTCTGTGGAAATATCTTTGTTTGTATCATTCTTTAGGTAACCCCTATATGTGATATGATAGTATATGTGTCTTTCGCTTTCTCACTTACTCCAAGTTGCGTGATTACTTCTAGACTCATCTATGGTGCTGCAAATGGCATTGTTTCATTTTTTCACTAGCTCATATTCCATCTGTACAGGTAGCAGTTCTTCTTTGTCCACCCATCTGCCGATGGGCTTTTTGGTTACTTCCATATCTTGGCTATTGTAATAGTATGCAATGCAGATTTGCGTGGCTGTGTCCTTCCAATTCTGTCTTCTTAGTTTATAGGTCCAGGAATAGGTCTGCTGGATCATATGGTAGCTCAGTGTTTACCTTTTAAAGGCACCTCTGTTCTGTTCTCCTTAGTGGCTCTTTCCAGGTTACGTCCCACTTAAAGTGGAGGGCATGTATTTCTTCCCAGCACCTTCAGGATTTATTCTTTGTAGTTTTTGCTGATGATTATTCTGAGTGGTGTGAGCTGATACCTCTTTGTGGTTGAATTTGCATGTGTCTCATAATGCGTTGAAATTGAGCTTTAAGACATGTCCTTTTTATTTTTCCAGCTGTGATTAGAGCTTATTTCTTCAAAGTGTTTTCTTAAAGTATGTGTCACCATTTGAAATATTTTGGCCATTATCTCCCTCAAGACATTTTGAGGGCAGGTTTCATTTACAGCCCTGCAGTACTTGTTCACATGAAGTGACCATTAGCTCAGGCTTTAAACCTGCTTTTGCAGGTAACGGCCAGAGAGCGGCAGCCTTTCTACGTTTCCCATGCTGGTAGTAGGGAAACAGACCTACCGGCCAGTGGTGTTCTTCGGTTATAAATGAGAGTGCAATGTGCCCGGATAAACCCACAAATGTTGATGTCTCCTTGCTTTTGTTTGTTTTTAAATTTAATTTATATTTATTATTACAGTAATATTCCATTGTGTACGTGGACCACTTCTTCTTGGTGCATTCCTCGGTTGATGGACATTTTCATTGCTTCCAAGTGCTGGCTATGGTAAATCTTGCTGGCGTACAGGTTTGCCAGCCTGTGACTTTTTGATTCTCATTTTCTCAGGTGGTAGGCCAAGCAGTGGTTGTGATTGATTGACTGGTAGCTCAATGTTTCCCTTTTCAAAGCACCTACATTGTGTTTTCATTAGTGGCTCTTTACATGCCCCCCCTTACAACCGAGGGTACGCATTTCTCCACACTCCCTTCACCGTTTATTTTTTGCAGCATTATTCCTAATGGCCATTCTGACTGCTGTGAGCTGATAGGTTTTTGTAACATGGGTATGCATGTCATTAAAATTTTTAAAATTCACCATATTCCTATTCCTTTTTCTTTTCTCTTAAAAGAAAAAACCGTGAGTACAATATAGCTCTTGAAATTGTCTTCTTAGGAAGGTTGCCCTCTTCTGAAGTTTTTGGTCGATTTTTGACCCCAGAAATTTTCTGGAAGGCAGGTGCCATTTACAGAAATGCAAGTTGGTGAAAATTTAGTCACCTTTTGCAGTGGGTTCAAAGCTGCTGTTGTGGGAAACGGCCACAAGGAGGTAGCATTTCTCCATTCCCCAATCTGGGTACTAGGGCAGCAGAGCCTTTCTGGAAGTCATTGTCCTAGGTTGTAAATTAGAATGGAATTTTGCCAGGAGAAATCCCCATAAGTTTATGTCTCATTACTTCTTCTTGGTTTTAAAATTTTTTTAATCTGGGTAAAGTTTAGAATATTGTTTGTCCTAGGTGTACACAATCTGGTTCATTTACACATTATGTATGTCTATTAATGTACAGATCCTCTTCCCATGTAAAATATTACAGTGTTCCGTCGACCTCCCTTGCTATATGTTCGGTCTTTTTGATACATGTATATACTATGTATTTGTATATGTATAGTAACACTAATCTTCATTTCTCGATTTCCCCGCTCCTTTCCTTTTCGATGAGCATAGTTTGTTTTCTAAGCCTGTGAGTGTCTTTCTCTTTGGAAATATGTTCATCTGTGTCAGTTATTAGATAATGCCATAAGTGATAATATAGGTCTTTTGCTTTCCGACCTTCTTCATGTTTTGTGATTATCTCCAGGCTCATCTATGGTGCCTCAAAGAGCAGTGCTTCAATGTTTTCCATAGCTAATATTCCATTGTGTACATGGACCACTTCTTCTTGGTGCATTCCTCTGTTGATGGACATTTTCGTTGCTTCCAAGTGTTGCCTATGGTAAATATTGCTGGAGTGCAGGTTTGCCAGCCTGTGATTTTTGATTTTCATTTTCTCAGGTGGTAGACCCAGCAGTGGGTATGATTGATTGACTGGTATGGTAGCTCAACGTTTACCTTTTCAAGGCACCTCAATTGTGCTTTCATTAGTGGCTCTTACCTCTTCCCCCTTAGAATCGAGGGTACGCATTTCTCCACAATCACGTCAGCATTTATTGTTTGCAGCATTTTTGTTGATGGCCATTCTGACTGTTGTGAGCTGATAGGTTTTTGTAATTTGGGTTTACATGTCTGTAAAAATTCCTACAATTCATCATTTCTCCACACCTTTTTCTTTTCTGTTAAAAGAAAAAAGAAAAAATGTGTGAGTATAATATACCTCTTCAATTTTTCTTTTTGGAAGTTTGCACTCTAGAATTTTTTGGTCGATTTTCGGCCTCAGGATTTTTTGGAGGGCAGGTGTCATTTACAGAACTGCAATTGGTGAATATTTAGTGACCTTTTGGAGTGGGTTTAAAGCTGCTGTTGTGGGAAACGGCCACAAGGATGCAGCATTTCTCCATTCCCAAATCTGGGTACTAGGGCAGCAGAACCATTCTGGAAGTCGTTTGTATAGGTTGTAAATTTGAATGGAACGTGCCAGGAAAACCCCCCATAAGTTTATGTCTCATTACTCCTAGTTTGTTGTTTTAATTTTTTTCAATTAGCCTAATGGTTAGAATGTTGCTTGCCCAAGGTGTACACACTCTGGTTCATCTACTTAGTCTATATACCTATTTATGTAGAGATCCTCTTCCCGTGTAAATTATTACAGAGTGTTCCGTAAACCTTCCTTGCTATTTGGTCAGTCTTTTTGATATATGTATATAATATGTATTTGTATACATATGGTAACGCTAATCTTCATTTATCCATTCCCCTCACCTTTCCTTTTAGATAAGCATAGTTTTTTTAATAAGTCTGTGATTGACTTTCTCTGTGGAAATATGTTCATTTGTGTCAGTTTTTAGATAACGCCTATAAGTGATATCGTAGGATATAGGACTTTTGCTTTCCGACTTACCTCATGTTCTGTGATTATCTCCAAGATCATCTATGGTGCCTCAAAGAGCAGTGTTTCATTGTTTTCCATGGCTAGTATTCATTGTGTACATGGACCACTTCTTCTTTATCCTTTCATCTGTTGATGGACATTTTGGTTGCTTCACTGCCTTGTCTATTGTGAATCAGGCTGCAGTGCAGCTTTTGCAGCCCGGGTCTTCTTCATTCTGGTCTTCTCAGGTGAGAGGCCCATTGGTGCACCTGCTGGATTGAATGGTACCTCAATTTTTACTTTTAAACGCAGCTCCTTTCTGTTCTCATTATTAGCGTCTAACCCTTTTACATCTCACCAGCAGCTAGAGGGTACACAGTTCTCTAAAACCTCTTAGGCATTTATTGTTTGTAGTCTTTTTTCCAATGGTCAGTCGACTGGTGTGAGTTGAAAACTTTTTGTAGATTAGATTGCATGAGTCTAATACTTCCTGAGGCTGAGCTTTTATCCATTTTCCTTTCTTTAAAAAGAGAGTGAGTAAAATATACCTCTTCATACTATCTTCTTGCAAATTTTGCCTGTTTTGAAATTTTTATCCATTCCCTACCTCAGCACAATTTTGAGGGCAGGTGTCCTTTACAGCCCTGAGTCCTTGTGAATGGTAAGTGACCATTAGCTGTGGGTTAAAAGCTGCTCTGGCGGGAATTGGCCACAAGGCGGCAGCATTTCTCCTTTACCAAATCTGGTTACTAGGGCAACAGAGCCTTACTGGAAGTGGTGTTCTAGGTTGTAAATTAGAATGGAATGTGCGAGGAAAAAGCTCTTTAAGTTTATGTCTCATTACTTCTTGTTGGTATTTTTAACTTAATTTTTATTATTTATCACAGCAAACTTGAATACAATGTTTTGTTTGCTCTAGGTGTGCAAGATGTGGTTCTTTCACACATATACATATATCTATTCTTCTTTGGATCCTTTTCCCATGTAGGTTATGACACAATGTTCAGTAGTCTTCTCTTGGTATTGCATAGGTCTTTGGTGATTATATATTTCACTTGTGTTTGTATCTCTCTGTTAACCTCAATATGGTAATGTATCCAATCCTCACACCTTTCCATTTGGTCAACCATAAGTTTTTTTTAATGTATCTATGATAGTGTTTGTCTGTGGAAATATCTTTGTTTGTATCATTCTTTAGGTAACCCCTATATGTGATATGATAGTATATGTGTCTTTCGCTTTCTCACTTACTCCAAGTTGCGTGATTACTTCTAGACTCATCTATGGTGCTGCAAATGGCATTGTTTCATTTTTTCACTAGCTCATATTCCATCTGTACAGGTAGCAGTTCTTCTTTGTCCACCCATCTGCCGATGGGCTTTTTGGTTACTTCCATATCTTGGCTATTGTAATAGTATGCAATGCAGATTTGCGTGGCTGTGTCCTTCCAATTCTGTCTTCTTAGTTTATAGGTCCAGGAATAGGTCTGCTGGATCATATGGTAGCTCAGTGTTTACCTTTTAAAGGCACCTCTGTTCTGTTCTCCTTAGTGGCTCTTTCCAGGTTACGTCCCACTTAAAGTGGAGGGCATGTATTTCTTCCCAGCACCTTCAGGATTTATTCTTTGTAGTTTTTGCTGATGATTATTCTGAGTGGTGTGAGCTGATACCTCTTTGTGGTTGAATTTGCATGTGTCTCATAATGCGTTGAAATTGAGCTTTAAGACATGTCCTTTTTATTTTTCCAGCTGTGATTAGAGCTTATTTCTTCAAAGTGTTTTCTTAAAGTATGTGTCACCATTTGAAATATTTTGGCCATTATCTCCCTCAAGACATTTTGAGGGCAGGTTTCATTTACAGCCCTGCAGTACTTGTTCACATGAAGTGACTATTAGCTCAGGCTATAAACCTGCTTTTGCAGGTAACGGCCAGAGAGCGGCAGCCTTTCTACGTTTCCCATGCTGGTACTAGGGAAACAGACCTACCGGCCAGTGGTGTTCTTCGGTTATAAATGAGAGTGCAATGTGCCCGGATAAACCCACAAATGTTGATGTCTCCTTGCTTTTGTTTGTTTTTAAATTTAATTTATATTTATTATTACAGTAATATTCCATTGTGTACGTGGACCACTTCTTCTTGGTGCATTCCTCGGTTGATGGACATTTTCATTGCTTCCAAGTGCTGGCTATGGTAAATCTTGCTGGCGTACAGGTTTGCCAGCCTGTGACTTTTTGATTCTCATTTTCTCAGGTGATAGGCCAAGCAGTGGTTGTGATTGATTGACTGGTAGCTCAATGTTTCCCTTTTCAAAGCACCTACATTGTGTTTTCATTAGTGGCTCTTTACATGCCCCCCCTTACAACCGAGGGTACGCATTTCTCCACACTCCCTTCACCGTTTATTTTTTGCAGCATTATTCCTAATGGCCACTCTGACTGCTGTGAGCTGATAGGTTTTTGTAACATGGGTATGCATGTCATTAAAATTTTTAAAATTCACCATATTCCTATTCCTTTTTCTTTTCTCTTAAAAGAAAAAACCGTGAGTACAATATAGCTCTTGAAATTGTCTTCTTAGGAAGGTTGCCCTCTTCTGAAGTTTTTGGTCGATTTTTGACCCCAGAAATTTTCTGGAAGACAGGTGCCATTTACAGAAATGCAAGTTGGTGAAAATTTAGTCACCTTTTGCAGTGGGTTCAAAGCTGCTGTTGTGGGAAACGGCCACAAGGAGGTAGCATTTCTCCATTCCCCAATCTGGGTACTAGGGCAGCAGAGCCTTTCTGGAAGTCATTGTCCTAGGTTGTAAATTAGAATGGAATTTGCCAGGAGAAATCCCCATAAGTTTATGTCTCATTATTTCTTCTTGGTTTTAAAATTTTTTTAATCTGGGTAAAGTTTAGAATATTGTTTGTCCTAGGTGTACACAATCTGGTTCATTTACACATTATGTATGTCTATTAATGTACAGATCCTCTTCCCATGTAAAATATTCCAGTGTTCTGTCGACCTCCCTTGCTATATGTTCGGTCTTTTTGATACATGTATATACTATGTATTTGTATATGTATAGTAACACTAATCTTCATTTCTCGATTTCCCCGCTCCTTTCCTTTTCGATGAGCATAGTTTGTTTTCTAAGCCTGTGAGTGTCTTTCTCTTTGGAAATATGTTCATCTGCGTCAGTTATTAGATAATGCCATAAGTGATAATATAGGTCTTTTGCTTTCCGACCTACTTCATGTTTTGTGATTATCTCCAGGCTCATCTATGGTGCCTCAAAGAGCAGTGCTTCAATGTTTTCCATAGCTAATATTCCATTGTGTACATGGACCACTTCTTCTTGGTGCATTCCTCTGTTGATGGACATTTTCGTTGCTTCCAAGTGTTGCCTATGGTAAATATTGCTGGAGTGCAGGTTTGCCAGCCTGTGATTTTTGATTTTCATTTTCTCAGGTGGTAGACCCAGCAGTGGGTATGATTGATTGACTGGTATGGTAGCTCAACGTTTACCTTTTCAAGGCACCTCAATTGTGCTTTCATTAGTGGCTCTTACCACTTCCCCCTTAGAATCGAGGGTACGCATTTCTCCACAATCACGTCAGCATTTATTGTTTGCAGCATTTTTGTTGATGGCCATTCTGACTGGTGTGAGCTGATAGGTTTTTGTAATTTGGGTTTACATGTCTGTAAAAATTCCTACAATTCATCATTTCTCCACACCTTTTTCTTTTCTGTTAAAAGAAAAAAGAAAAAATGTGTGAGTATAATATACCTCTTCAATTTTTCTTTTTGGAAGGTTGCACTCTAGAATTTTTTGGTCGATTTTCGGCCTCAGGATTTTTTGGAGGGCAGGTGTCATTTACAGAACTGCAATTGGTGAATATTTAGTGACCTTTTGGAGTGGGTTTAAAGCTGCTGTTGTGGGAAACGGCCACAAGGATGCAGCATTTCTCCATTCCCAAATCTGGGTACTAGGGCAGCAGAACCATTCTGGAAGTCGTTTGTATAGGTTGTAAATTTGAATGGAACGTGCCAGGAAAACCCCCCATAAGTTTATGTCTCATTACTCCTAGTTTGTTGTTTTAATTTTTTTCAATTAGCCTAATGGTTAGAATGTTGCTTGCCCAAGGTGTACACACTCTGGTTCATCTACATAGTCTATATACCTATTTATGTAGAGATCCTCTTCCCGTGTAAATTATTACAGAGTGTTCCGTAAACCTTCCTTGCTATTTGGTCAGTCTTTTTGATATATGTATATAATATGTATTTGTATACATATGGTAACGCTAATCTTCCTTTATCCATTCCCCTCACCTTTCCTTTTAGATAAGCATAGTTTTTTTAATAAGTCTGTGATTGACTTTCTCTGTGGAAATATGTTCATTTGTGTCAGTTTTTAGATAACGCCTATAAGTGATATCGTAGGATATAGGACTTTTGCTTTCCGACTTACCTCATGTTCTGTGATTATCTCCAAGATCATCTATGGTGCCTCAAAGAGCAGTGTTTCATTGTTTTCCATGGCTAGTATTCATTGTGTACATGGACCACTTCTTCTTTATCCTTTCATCTGTTGATGGACATTTTGGTTGCTTCACTGCCTTGTCTATTGTGAATCAGGCTGCAGTGCAGCTTTTGCAGCCCGGGTTTTCTTCATTCTGGTCTTCTCAGGTGAGAGGCCCATTGGTGCACCTGCTGGATTGAATGGTACCTCAATTTTTACTTTTAAACGCAGCTCCTTTCTGTTCTCATTATTAGCGTCTAACCCTTTTACATCTCACCAGCAGCTAGAGGGTACACAGTTCTCTAAAACCTCTTAGGCATTTATTGTTTGTCGTCTTTTTTCCAATGGTCAGTCGACTGGTGTGAGTTGAAAACTTTTTGTAGATTAGATTGCATGAGTCTAATACTTCCTGAGGCTGAGCTTTTATCCATTTTCCTTTCTTTAAAAAGAGAGTGAGTAAAACATACCTCTTCATACTATCTTCTTGCAAATTTTGCCTGTTTTGAAATTTTTATCCATTCCCTACCTCAGCACAATTTTGAGGGCAGGTGTCCTTTACAGCCCTGAGTCCTTGTGAATGGTAAGTGACCATTAGCTGTGGGTTAAAAGCTGCTCTGGCGGGAATTGGCCACAAGGCGGCAGCATTTCTCCTTTACCAAATCTGGTTACTAGGGCAACAGAGCCTTACTGGAAGTGGTGTTCTAGGTTGTAAATTAGAATGGAATGTGCGAGGAAAAAGCTCTTTAAGTTTATGTCTCATTACTTCTTGTTGGTATTTTTAACTTAATTTTTATTATTTATCACAGCAAACTTGAATACAATGTTTTGTTTGCTCTAGGTGTGCAAGATGTGGTTCTTTCACACATATACATATATCTATTCTTCTTTGGATCCTTTTCCCATGTAGGTTATGACACAATGTTCAGTAGTCTTCTCTTGGTATTGCATAGGTCTTTGGTGATTATATATTTCACTTGTGTTTGTATCTCTCTGTTAACCTCAATATGGTAATGTATCCAATCCTCACACCTTTCCATTTGGTCAACCATAAGTTTTTTTTAATGTATCTATGATAGTGTTTGTCTGTGGAAATATCTTTGTTTGTATCATTCTTTAGGTAACCCCTATATGTGATATGATAGTATATGTGTCTTTCGCTTTCTCACTTACTCCAAGTTGCGTTATTACTTCTAGACTCATCTATGGTGCTGCAAATGGCATTGTTTCATTTTTTCACTAGCTCATATTCCATCTGTACAGGTAGCAGTTCTTCTTTGTCCACCCATCTGCCGATGGGCTTTTTGGTTACTTCCATATCTTGGCTATTGTAATAGTATGCAATGCAGATTTGCGTGGCTGTGTCCTTCCAATTCTGTCTTCTTAGTTTATAGGTCCAGGAATAGGTCTGCTGGATCATATGGTAGCTCAGTGTTTACCTTTTAAAGGCACCTCTGTTCTGTTCTCCTTAGTGGCTCTTTCCAGGTTACGTCCCACTTAAAGTGGAGGGCATGTATTTCTTCCCAGCACCTTCAGGATTTATTCTTTGTAGTTTTTGCTGATGATTATTCTGAGTGGTGTGAGCTGATACCTCTTTGTGGTTGAATTTGCATGTGTCTCATAATGCGTTGAAATTGAGCTTTAAGACATGTCCTTTTTATTTTTCCAGCTGTGATTAGAGCTTATTTCTTCAAAGTGTTTTCTTAAAGTATGTGTCACCATTTGAAATATTTTGGCCATTATCTCCCTCAAGACATTTTGAGGGCAGGTTTCATTTACAGCCCTGCAGTACTTGTTCACATGAAGTGACTATTAGCTCAGGCTTTAAACCTGCTTTTGCAGGTAACGGCCAGAGAGCGGCAGCCTTTCTACGTTTCCCATGCTGGTACTAGGGAAACAGACCTACCGGCCAGTGGTGTTCTTCGGTTATAAATGAGAGTGCAATGTGCCCGGATAAACCCACAAATGTTGATGTCTCCTTGCTTTTGTTTGTTTTTAAATTTAATTTATATTTATTATTACAGTAATATTCCATTGTGTACGTGGACCACTTCTTCTTGGTGCATTCCTCGGTTGATGGACATTTTCATTGCTTCCAAGTGCTGGCTATGGTAAATCTTGCTGGCGTACAGGTTTGCCAGCCTGTGACTTTTTGATTCTCATTTTCTCAGGTGATAGGCCAAGCAGTGGTTGTGATTGATTGACTGGTAGCTCAATGTTTCCCTTTTCAAAGCACCTACATTGTGTTTTCATTAGTGGCTCTTTACATGCCCCCCCTTACAACCGAGGGTACGCATTTCTCCACACTCCCTTCACCGTTTATTTTTTGCAGCATTATTCCTAATGGCCATTCTGACTGCTGTGAGCTGATAGGTTTTTGTAACATGGGTATGCATGTCATTAAAATTTTTAAAATTCACCATATTCCTATTCCTTTTTCTTTTCTCTTAAAAGAAAAAACCGTGAGTACAATATAGCTCTTGAAATTGTCTTCTTAGGAAGGTTGCCCTCTTCTGAAGTTTTTGGTCGATTTTTGACCCCAGAAATTTTCTGGAAGACAGGTGCCATTTACAGAAATGCAAGTTGGTGAAAATTTAGTCACCTTTTGCAGTGGGTTCAAAGCTGCTGTTGTGGGAAACGGCCACAAGGAGGTAGCATTTCTCCATTCCCCAATCTGGGTACTAGGGCAGCAGAGCCTTTCTGGAAGTCATTGTCCTAGGTTGTAAATTAGAATGGAATTTGCCAGGAGAAATCCCCATAAGTTTATGTCTCATTATTTCTTCTTGGTTTTAAAATTTTTTTAATCTGGGTAAAGTTTAGAATATTGTTTGTCCTAGGTGTACACAATCTGGTTCATTTACACATTATGTATGTCTATTAATGTACAGATCCTCTTCCCATGTAAAATATTCCAGTGTTCTGTCGACCTCCCTTGCTATATGTTCGGTCTTTTTGATACATGTATATACTATGTATTTGTATATGTATAGTAACACTAATCTTCATTTCTCGATTTCCCCGCTCCTTTCCTTTTCGATGAGCATAGTTTGTTTTCTAAGCCTGTGAGTGTCTTTCTCTTTGGAAATATGTTCATCTGCGTCAGTTATTAGATAATGCCATAAGTGATAATATAGGTCTTTTGCTTTCCGACCTACTTCATGTTTTGTGATTATCTCCAGGCTCATCTATGGTGCCTCAAAGAGCAGTGCTTCAATGTTTTCCATAGCTAATATTCCATTGTGTACATGGACCACTTCTTCTTGGTGCATTCCTCTGTTGATGGACATTTTCGTTGCTTCCAAGTGTTGCCTATGGTAAATATTGCTGGAGTGCAGGTTTGCCAGCCTGTGATTTTTGATTTTCATTTTCTCAGGTGGTAGACCCAGCAGTGGGTATGATTGATTGACTGGTATGGTAGCTCAACGTTTACCTTTTCAAGGCACCTCAATTGTGCTTTCATTAGTGGCTCTTACCACTTCCCCCTTAGAATCGAGGGTACGCATTTCTCCACAATCACGTCAGCATTTATTGTTTGCAGCATTTTTGTTGATGGCCATTCTGACTGGTGTGAGCTGATAGGTTTTTGTAATTTGGGTTTACATGTCTGTAAAAATTCCTACAATTCATCATTTCTCCACACCTTTTTCTTTTCTGTTAAAAGAAAAAAGAAAAAATGTGTGAGTATAATATACCTCTTCAATTTTTCTTTTTGGAAGGTTGCACTCTAGAATTTTTTGGTCGATTTTCGGCCTCAGGATTTTTTGGAGGGCAGGTGTCATTTACAGAACTGCAATTGGTGAATATTTAGTGACCTTTTGGAGTGGGTTTAAAGCTGCTGTTGTGGGAAACGGCCACAAGGATGCAGCATTTCTCCATTCCCAAATCTGGGTACTAGGGCAGCAGAACCATTCTGGAAGTCGTTTGTATAGGTTGTAAATTTGAATGGAACGTGCCAGGTAAACCCCCCATAAGTTTATGTCTCATTACTCCTAGTTTGTTGTTTTAATTTTTTTCAATTAGCCTAATGGTTAGAATGTTGCTTGCCCAAGGTGTACACACTCTGGTTCATCTACATAGTCTATATACCTATTTATGTAGAGATCCTCTTCCCGTGTAAATTATTACAGAGTGTTCCGTAAACCTTCCTTGCTATTTGGTCAGTCTTTTTGATATATGTATATAATATGTATTTGTATACATATGGTAATGCTAATCTTCATTTATCCATTCCCCTCACCTTTCCTTTTAGATAAGCATAGTTTTTTTAATAAGTCTGTGATTGACTTTCTCTGTGGAAATATGTTCATTTGTGTCAGTTTTTAGATAACGCCTATAAGTGATATCGTAGGATATAGGACTTTTGCTTTCCGACTTACCTCATGTTCTGTGATTATCTCCAAGATCATCTATGGTGCCTCAAAGAGCAGTGTTTCATTGTTTTCCATGGCTAGTATTCATTGTGTACATGGACCACTTCTTCTTTATCCTTTCATCTGTTGATGGACATTTTGGTTGCTTCACTGCCTTGTCTATTGTGAATCAGGCTGCAGTGCAGCTTTTGCAGCCCGGGTCTTCTTCATTCTGGTCTTCTCAGGTGAGAGGCCCATTGGTGCACCTGCTGGATTGAATGGTACCTCAATTTTTACTTTTAAACGCAGCTCCTTTCTGTTCTCATTATTAGCGTCTAACCCTTTTACATTTCACCAGCAGCTAGAGGGTACACAGTTCTCTAAAACCTCTTAGGCATTTATTGTTTGTAGTCTTTTTTCCAATGGTCAGTCGACTGGTGTGAGTTGAAAACTTTTTGTAGATTAGATTGCATGAGTCTAATACTTCCTGAGGCTGAGCTTTTATCCATTTTCCTTTCTTTAAAAAGAGAGTGAGTAAAACATACCTCTTCATACTATCTTCTTGCAAATTTTGCCTGTTTTGAAATTTTTATCCATTCCCTATCTCAGCACAATTTTGAGGGCAGGTGTCCTTTACAGCCCTGAGTCCTTGTGAATGGTAAGTGACCATTAGCTGTGGGTTAAAAGCTGCTCTGGCGGGAATTGGCCACAAGGCGGCAGCATTTCTCCTTTACCAAATCTGGTTACTAGGGCAACAGAGCCTTACTGGAAGTGGTGTTCTAGGTTGTAAATTAGAATGGAATGTGCGAGGAAAAAGCTCTTTAAGTTTATGTCTCATTACTTCTTCTTGGTATTTTTAACTTAATTTTTATTATTTATCACAGCAAACTTGAATACAATGTTTTGTTTGCTCTAGGTGTGCAAGATGTGGTTCTTTCACACATATACATATATCTATTCTTCTTTGGATCCTTTTCCCATGTAGGTTATGACACAATGTTCAGTAGTCTTCTCTTGGTATTGCATAGGTCTTTGGTGATTATATATTTCACTTGTGTTTGTATCTCTCTGTTAACCTCAATATGGTAATGTATCCAATCCTCACACCTTTCCATTTGGTCAACCATAAGTTTTTTTTAATGTATCTATGATAGTGTTTGTCTGTGGAAATATCTTTGTTTGTATCATTCTTTAGGTAACCCCTATATGTGATATGATAGTATATGTGTCTTTCGCTTTCTCACTTACTCCAAGTTGCGTGATTACTTCTAGACTCATCTATGGTGCTGCAAATGGCATTGTTTCATTTTTTCACTAGCTCATATTCCATCTGTACAGGTAGCAGTTCTTCTTTGTCCACCCATCTGCCGATGGGCTTTTTGGTTACTTCCATATCTTGGCTATTGTAATAGTATGCAATGCAGATTTGCGTGGCTGTGTCCTTCCAATTCTGTCTTCTTAGTTTATAGGTCCAGGAATAGGTCTGCTGGATCATATGGTAGCTCAGTGTTTACCTTTTAAAGGCACCTCTGTTCTGTTCTCCTTAGTGGCTCTTTCCAGGTTACGTCCCACTTAAAGTGGAGGGCATGTATTTCTTCCCAGCACCTTCAGGATTTATTCTTTGTAGTTTTTGCTGATGATTATTCTGAGTGGTGTGAGCTGATACCTCTTTGTGGTTGAATTTGCATGTGTCTCATAATGCGTTGAAATTGAGCTTTAAGACATGTCCTTTTTATTTTTCCAGCTGTGATTAGAGCTTATTTCTTCAAAGTGTTTTCTTAAAGTATGTGTCACCATTTGAAATATTTTGGCCATTATCTCCCTCAAGACATTTTGAGGGCAGGTTTCATTTACAGCCCTGCAGTACTTGTTCACATGAAGTGACCATTAGCTCAGGCTTTAAACCTGCTTTTGCAGGTAACGGCCAGAGAGCGGCAGCCTTTCTACGTTTCCCATGCTGGTACTAGGGAAACAGACCTACCGGCCAGTGGTGTTCTTCGGTTATAAATGAGAGTGCAATGTGCCCGGATAAACCCACAAATGTTGATGTCTCCTTGCTTTTGTTTGTTTTTAAATTTAATTTATATTTATTATTAGAGTAATATTCCATTGTGTACGTGGACCACTTCTTCTTGGTGCATTCCTCGGTTGATGGACATTTTCATTGCTTCCAAGTGCTGGCTATGGTAAATCTTGCTGGCGTACAGGTTTGCCAGCCTGTGACTTTTTGATTCTCATTTTCTCAGGTGATAGGCCAAGCAGTGGTTGTGATTGATTGACTGGTAGCTCAATGTTTCCCTTTTCAAAGCACCTACATTGTGTTTTCATTAGTGGCTCTTTACATGCCCCCCCTTACAACCGAGGGTACGCATTTCTCCACACTCCCTTCACCGTTTATTTTTTGCAGCATTATTCCTAATGGCCATTCTGACTGCTGTGAGCTGATAGGTTTTTGTAACATGGGTATGCATGTCATTAAAATTTTTAAAATTCACCATATTCCTATTCCTTTTTCTTTTCTCTT